>NW_019489520.1:0-469 GCF_002814215.2 Seriola lalandi dorsalis | reverse complement strand
GTTGTTTTTATGACCTTTCATGCTATAATAAATGAATATGTTTTTTTGACGTTTTATGCCATACTATACTATGTTGTTTTTTCACATTTTTATGGGTTACTATACTATGACCTTTTTTTGTCATTTTTATGACTTACTATACTCTTTTGTTCTATGCTTTAGCATACTATGTTGTTTTTATGACTGTTTATGCCTTAATATGCTATGATGTTTTTTTGACGTTTTAATATACTAATTGATGTTTTATGCCGTACTATACTATAATGTTTTTTTGTTTTTTTTTAAGTATATTTTTTGGGGCTTTTTATGCCTTTATTGGATAGTATATTAGAGAGACAGGAAACAGGGAGGCAAAAAGAGGGGGAATGACATGCAGTAAAGGACCGTACGATGCAAGATTCGAACCAGGGGAGACTGCAGCGAGGACTTTTGCCTCTACACAAAGGGGACCTGCTTAGACCACTACGCC
>NW_019489518.1:0-492 GCF_002814215.2 Seriola lalandi dorsalis | reverse complement strand
CACACACTCCCAGTCCTTCCACACACACCCAGTCCTTCCTCACACACTCCCAGTCCTTCCACACACTCCCAGTCCTTCCACACACTCCCAGTCCTTCCACACACTCCCAGTCCTTCCACACACACTCCCAGTCCTTCCACACACACTCCCAGTCCTTCCACACACTCCCAGTCCTTCCACACACTCCCAGTCTTAGTCTTAACTAACAGAATGACATGACAAACTTACAGCGACATGGACTGCGTTTAAATTAAGTCATCCACTTTTTTTAAATGATATTTTTCACGTTTAAACATTTGCGTCATGTTCGTAGAGACGTCCGTCCACAGTGAAACAACATGAAACCTCCTCTTCTTCTTCTTCTTCTTCCTCTTTGTCGAATGAAGTGGGACAGACGGCCCAGATCACCAAATTGTTATTTTAACGTTGTGTCATCACAGAAAAAATGGAGATGGAACAAAATGAAAAGAAATGACAAACAATAAACACACA
>NW_019489517.1:0-469 GCF_002814215.2 Seriola lalandi dorsalis | reverse complement strand
AAAAGCAGAAAGTCTTTGTCTGAGTGCTGCTTCACTGAGGAGATTAATGATGACATGATATCAAACATCTCCATTCACAGATATAAACTAAAGCAAAAACAGGAGGCGGAGCTTCTGTCTCTGGGTAATATCACTATATTTCACTACTTTAACTTGATTTTTTTTTTTAATACCTGCAACACTACAACTTTCAGGTGCAATGATTCTGCTGCAAGTCTGTTGTTCTATGCTTAAGTTTTAATGCATGAAAAGAAATTAAAACCCTTTCCTCACCATCTCTGTTTATTGTGTATGAACCGTTCATGTGGCAGCTTCTAAAGATCATTTGATTAAATACAATTTTTCTTAGGAATATGTGCCATATGTGCCAAGCAAAATATCAACTACAATAATAATGGGAGGAAAGGTAGACACAGAAGGCTCTTATCATTTAAAGATAACTTGTACTTCAGTGGTGCATATAGTCAAA
>NW_019489516.1:0-469 GCF_002814215.2 Seriola lalandi dorsalis | reverse complement strand
TCTCATTCATTGAGTCACAGTAGATGAAGATAAAAGCCTGTGTTAAGAGTCCTCCCAGAGGATATGATAAGTGTACATACAAGTGTGTGGATGTGCTTTTAGGGCTCATTGGGTCAAAATGTTTGTGATTATGGGACCATTCCCAGGATATTGTGCAGGCTTTCATCACTGTACGTTGATGTATTCTTGTTTATCTCCTGCCAAGTACTAGAGGGTGTGTGTGTCTAGCAGCTGGACTCATTTCAGATTCCACTATCAAGTCACGTAAACTCCACTATGCTAGTATTTCAACTTCATATAATGCTGTATCATTTTTGCTTATTCTATGTAACATGTGTAATGGCTAATATGGAATAAAACTGTGACAATAACATATTTTTATTTGTGTTTATCTTATATCCTCATTACTTGTGGAAATCTAGTGTGTGTGTGTGTGTGTGTGTGTGTGTGAGTGTGTGTGTGTGTGTTG
>NW_019489515.1:0-469 GCF_002814215.2 Seriola lalandi dorsalis | reverse complement strand
AGGAAGGCCAAAGTTCAGGAGCCTGTTGACCCATTACACAGCAGCTGACTTCTTATTATTACTTGGTTATTATACTGCAGTGAACGCGTGGTTAGGGGTTGTGGGCCTTATTCAATGTAACATCTGAGATTCCCACGAGTATCCACCTCCCTTTCCTAGCATATGCTTCATACATGCTTTTTTTCACCCCTGCAGAGTTCAGTTTAATCACACATAACAACACAACAACAGCCATGGATGATAATAATAATAATAATAATAATAACAATAATTTATCTATAGAGCACATTTCAAAACACTGTAACAAAGTGCTTTACAGTAAAAACAAAGTCTTATATCAATAAAATCCAAAATTTAATTGCAACAGAAGATAAAATAATTAAAACAACAACAACAAAAACCATCAGTTAAGAAAATGTTGAATGAAAAGGTGAGTTTTAAGAAGAGATTGAGAAGAGGACAGTGAGTT
>NW_019489514.1:0-469 GCF_002814215.2 Seriola lalandi dorsalis | reverse complement strand
ACACACACACACACACACACACACACACACACACACACACACACACACACACACACACACACACACGCTCCCTTCCTTCTCATGTCTGCTCTCTCATTCTTCCCTTCTTGTCTACTCTCTCTTCATCTCTATCCCTCCATTTTTCTCTCTCCTCGGATGACCAGAGGTGTACTCCTCCCCGCCTACGACTCTTCCCAACCTCCTCGCCATGTTGTTTCCTAATTACTGTCTCTAAACAAGGGACTTTGTCCCCAGCAGTCCTGAATTAAGTGTCTGCTGCTCATTCGCAGATGGATAATTGTTTTTGTTTTTTTTTGTTTTTTTTCTTCCTCGCTGACTTCTCCTCTTTAACTGAGGCCAGATTTAGTCAGGTATTCTGGAGAAGGCATCATGGGATAATGTCGAATAAGCCTCAGGGTAAGTTTCCCTTTTCTTGTTTGGCTTTTTTTTTTCTTACATTAATTGAAGA
>NW_019489513.1:0-469 GCF_002814215.2 Seriola lalandi dorsalis | reverse complement strand
GCTGCGTCGACGCTCTCTATGCGTTTGGACATGGCTGAGAGGCCTCGTTCCCACAGCTGTTGGTGGATGGTCTTACGCAGCACTTTCTGACGTAGCTTCTCCTCCTCCTCCTTTTGTCTGACTGTTGACCTTAGCACTGCTTCCTCTTGTGCGTGTCTCTGACAAGCACGGAGCTCCTCCTGCTCTGCCTGGTGGTCTTCAGCTTTTTCTTGCTGGGCCCCTCAGACTGGCTCTCACCTCTTCCTCCCGCTGCTCCTTGGGCGTTGAGGTCTTCCAGGTTCTTTCTCTCCTGGTTCTCTCGAATCTGCTGTCTCTCAATTTGGCATTTTCTTTCATTCATATTGTCATTGGTGACGATTTGAACAGTCTCCCCTTCTTGAGACTTGGCCGTGGAGTTTTCAGGTTTGCCCGGTGGTCTTGACTTTAGGCTCCCAAACAGGGTATCATCCACTTTTGAGATACTTCAGAT
>NW_019489512.1:0-469 GCF_002814215.2 Seriola lalandi dorsalis | reverse complement strand
TTCCAGGTACACACCTACGATTACTGGTCAGACCAGCCTTTCTCAGACTGTCTGCCTCTCTCCTGCTTAGTGTTTTGTTTGTGTACATGCTTGTCAGTTTCCATTGCAGAAGGCTGTGATCACTCCCTGATCATTATTCTGCCATAAACTGGAATTATTATTAAATGTTCTATAACCAATTGTAGAATTTTAGCAATGAAAGGTTAAACTCCTGCTGTGTAAGAGGACCTGCTGTACAAACTGTGAAACTTCACCTTTCACCAACATCAATACATGACCTTTACCTTTGCCTTAAGATGTGATATAACTCTTGTTCCTTTGGCAGAAGCTGCAATTCATTTTAATAGTCAACCTTTCCCCAGTTAACCGTTGTGTTACGTCCATAAGTTTCCCCCCTTACAGCAGTTAGAGCCAGCGTTGGCAATGGCACAGACAAATGAGATGGCTTAATAAAATGTCTGAGGGCAGC
>NW_019489511.1:0-469 GCF_002814215.2 Seriola lalandi dorsalis | reverse complement strand
CAGTTTAAAGCAGATATCTGTCTGATATATTGCCAGTGCTGAGGTGTGAAACAGTGAGCTGTGTTTTGAAGCTCTGAGGGCGTCTCTGCTGCGCATTCTTCTTCGGGACGACTCCAAAAACCGAGGAAGCAGCGGAGGAGGAGGAGGAGGAAGCTTCTGGCTTGGACAGCAAGGGGACCCATCGACGCCAATGTAACCAAGGAACAGTGGTAAGACGTCTGTGTGTGTGTCTGTGTAGCTTTAACTCTGAATGTTTGTGTGTGTTTCTCGTTCAAACCTGAAACACAATAGTTGGTAATTACGAAATTGCGAAAGCGCGTTTCAGTCTTTGTTGAACTAACCTCCTCATTGTAGTGGTGGAGCAATGGGCACAATCCTGTGTGAGTGTATATGTATGTGTGTGTGTGTGTGTGTGTGTGTGTGTGTGTGTGTGTGTGTGTGTGTGTGTCCATGTGAAATATCACTGATG
>NW_019489510.1:0-469 GCF_002814215.2 Seriola lalandi dorsalis | reverse complement strand
TACTGTACTGTTCATGACCAACATATCCCATGATTCATTGCTCTCTGGTAACAACTGAGGATCACACTGTTAACGTCAGTATCGTGTTTCAGCTCAGGTCAACTGCTCAAACCAAGAGACGCAAAACAAAGTTTCCGTGAGAAAAAGTTGTGTGTTGTCCAGGTTGCTAGGCAACAGGAGACGCACTTTGCAACACAACGGTAAGGGCGGGAAGTGTGCTGGGATCGGCTGACTTCACCTGAACCTAAGAGTTCATTTGACCCCCCCCCTCGGTGTGGACACAAAGACTGACTGGAGGACGCCGTGACGTTTGACTCGTCAGGAAGTGACCAAGCAGCACGCCATCATCAACTCAGGATTCAGCTTTATTGATTCATTCCAACAGGTTCAAGTTACAGCTCCATAAAGGTGAGCAACATCTCACAACAGAACACAATGAAGAAATGGACTTTGGGTCCGGGTCTGTCTT
>NW_019489508.1:0-470 GCF_002814215.2 Seriola lalandi dorsalis | reverse complement strand
CACACTTATAAAAAAAATATATATATATATATACATATATATAGATTTCTGACTTTTATCTCAGAATTCTGAGAAAAAAGTCAGCTTTCTAAAAAGATGTGGCCCTAATACTCTTCTCTTATACTATATCTTGCACAGGATAAAATGGTGGGCTGCTCTGCAGATCATTTTTTCCTTTCTTTAACAATGACTGACGTGTTCTCAGGGCTGGTGGTCATTGGTACCAGCTACTACTGACTTCCAGGAAGATTAATATAGCTGACATACAGAATGGAGTCTACAGCGACTCACAGTGTGCACTGTTATACAGTATCACCCCGTTCATGTAATTTATTTTCAATTCAAGTTCACTGCTCAGCCATTGTACTCCACAGAATGACAACAAGTGGTAGGTATAAGTGGTAGCTTAAAACCAGAAAGCAGATTTTTCCCTAGAATGCTCAGATGTGTGGCCTCTAGTTTGATCTCCT
>NW_019489507.1:0-470 GCF_002814215.2 Seriola lalandi dorsalis | reverse complement strand
CTTCCTTTAGCCTCTAAAATGTGAGAATGGGATGCTTTGTCTTCTTTGTCATATATGATATTGAACCAGTCATTGTCTGTATTTTGGATTGTTGGCAGGATATATGAAGCATTTTGATGATGTTACCTTGGCCTTCAGGAAACAGTGATGGGAATTTTTCACTATTTTTTAACTGGCAATACACACTCACTCCAGCTCTAACACTGGGTAGTTCCACCCTCTGCTCTCAAACATGCACTGGGAGCCCCTTGTAAATGATGGCTGATGTGCAGCTCGTGCCATACTTCATCTACAGAGATGTAACAACACAAATCACAACATTAGACATCTTTTAGGTTATATGATGAGAAGTGTGAATAAATCTTCAGTTTGTTATGAAACTGTGGACACATTTAGGTTATAAATGTGGAACACTGTGGAGGATTTACCAGGCTGTAAGAAAGAAGCTTCTCTGCAGAGCCTCATGTAAG
>NW_019489506.1:0-470 GCF_002814215.2 Seriola lalandi dorsalis | reverse complement strand
TACTATAATATGACGTTTTTATGCCTTACTATACTATGACGTTTTTATGCCTAACTATACTATGACGTTTTTTTATGTTTTCATGTCTTAATATATTAGGACATTTTTATGCCTTATTATACTATCACGTTTTTTGAGATTTTTATGTCTTATTATATTATGACATTTTTTAAGTTTTTATGCCTTACTATACTATGACGTTTTTATGCCTTACCATAGTATGACGTTTTTTGACATTTTCATGCCTTAATATACTATGACGTTTTTATGCCTTATTATAATATGACGTTTTTATGCCTTACTATACTATGACGTTTTTTGACGTTTTTATGCCTTACTATATTATGACGTTTTTTGACATTTTTATACCTTACTATACTATGAGATTTTTATGCCTTACTATAATATGACGTTTTTATGCCTTACTATACTATGACGTTTTTATGCCTAACTATACTATGACGTTTTTT
>NW_019489505.1:0-470 GCF_002814215.2 Seriola lalandi dorsalis | reverse complement strand
ACACACACACACACACACACACACACACACAGAAAATGCACACCCATAGTGTTATGGGTATACTTATATACATGTGTTTCTTCTTGGATTAGTCCTCACATGATTCATGACAGGAGAGTAATCAAAGAGCTATGTGGTGTGTGTGCTGGTGAGCGAGTGAGTGAGTGAGTGAGTGAGTGAGTGAGTGAGTGAGTGAGCGAGTGAGCGAGTGAGTGAGTGATGCCAACTTTGTGCATGTATTCCATATTCCAGTGCCTGAAAAAAGCTACAATAAAGGAAGGTTTATGGGAAATGTGGTCTTAATTACTAGGATTCTTACCTTTGGCAAACACTATGGTCTATTTGTTAGGGCAGTTACAACCAAATGTAAACTTCTTAAAGGCATGAGGTGAAATAGATTCTCCCAAGTTCTAATCCTGTGTCCCTGTGTTCAAATATATCAAATACATGTCAAAGCTTTTTTATGAAAC
>NW_019489504.1:0-470 GCF_002814215.2 Seriola lalandi dorsalis | reverse complement strand
CAGCTTCTCCATATTATCTGAACATGAGACACATCAAATTGTGATAATGTGGCCTGTGGAGGAAAAGCAAGAGGAGTTCCTGTGATCCTGCAACATGCTTGTGGCTTTCTGAAACATTCCTGTGGTCAAAAAGGGAAGCAGGAAAAAAAAAAGCAGTTGTTGCAGAGTCCACATTAATGGAGAGACGCAGATAAACTGCAGCCTAGTGTGTAACTACAGAGACACTGAAAACACCTACGCTGTTAAAACACACAAACACAACGACCCAGAGGTCTGAATCAGCCGTCTATCTCTCCCCTCTGCGAGTCTCTCGCAGTGAATGAACGCAGGAATGCAGAAAATCGGAGGAATGTCGCCGGTGCAGCACTGGTCTAAAATAGAGCAGCACACGCTAACGGGCTGCACACACACACACACACACACACACACACACACACACACACAGGAGGCTGGAGATGTAGAGGACAGCA
>NW_019489503.1:0-470 GCF_002814215.2 Seriola lalandi dorsalis | reverse complement strand
GTTTTGTATGTGTAGTTGCTTGCGTGTGTTTGGTGTGGGGATGAGTCACACATGTTCTCAAGCAAATCCCAAGTTACTGTGGTGACGAACAAGCAAGTCACGTCAAGTCAAGCCAGTTTTATTTGTATTGCGCCAATTCACAACAGAAGTTATCTCAGCACACTTTTCAAACAGAGCAGGTCTAGACCTTCTCTCATAGTATTATTTACACCAAGAGCTGGTGACAGTGGCAAGAAAAGAGGCAGAAACCTCAAGCAGAGCTGAACACAGAAAAATGTGAATAGTCATGAACACACAGTCGAAGTCAAGTTGAGTCCATTGTCAGTGTTAGTCAAGCATGTCTCAAGTCCTCCACCCTGACCCCTGGGCTACTGGGGTGGTGCCTGTTCAGTAATCGATCAAGAACATGCAAAGAAACCCACCAATAACATTTTATTGTAAGTAAATATTCTCTTTTAAAATAATAAATA
>NW_019489502.1:0-521 GCF_002814215.2 Seriola lalandi dorsalis | reverse complement strand
GTGTGTGTAAACAACATTAAAGTGTGTGTGTGTGTGTGTAAACAACATTAAAGTGTGTGTGTGTGTGTGTGTGTGTGTGTGTGTGTGTGTAAATAACATTAAAGTGTGTGTGTGTGTGTGTGTGTGAGTGAGTGATGAACTTACACCATTGGTCGGCCGAGTGCTGGACTCTTCCCATTGGCTCGTCTCTGGTCTCTATATTTCTGCCTCTGTTGGATTATTTTTACTCCCAGTGAGGACGGAACGTTTCCTCCTGCTGCCCCTTCACATTAAAAGCATTTAACCTGTAAAGAAGTGGAATGGTCCTTTGTCTGATGTTTTGTGTCGACGCCGTCTCATGGGAGTCCTGGACTCTGGACTCTAGAATCAGGACTGGAATCTGGAATAGACTGGATTGGACTCTGGACTGGACTCGAATCTGGAATGGACTCTAGACTCTGGACTGAACTGAGCTCTGGACTCTGGACTAGATTCTAGACTGGACTAGACTTTGGACTCTTGACTAGATTCTGGACTGAACT
>NW_019489501.1:0-566 GCF_002814215.2 Seriola lalandi dorsalis | reverse complement strand
CGTTTTTTTTTTTTTTTTTTTTTTAACAATACAGCCGTGAGGAAGCGTTCTCCTTCCCGGGAAAAGAGGCTCCCCGCAGCGCCGCACAAAGATCCAAAATCCAAAAAAAACATCCGCGCACTCTTCGCAAGCAATAAGCAGTTGCTGTAAGAAGAAGGCAGATAAATCAATCCCAAATCACACAATATCTCGTTCTGTCATTTCTCAATCTGAAAACCATACTCACACACCCCACTACAGGAGGAGAAAAAGAGCAGGAGTAGCTCAAGCAATAGCTGAAGATTAAAAGCACAACTTGTAAGCTGAAGGTTGAACGAAAATATACAAAATGTAAAAAAGATAAACATGTTAGTTGAAATCTAAATCTGTCATAAAAATGTGAAGAAGTAACCATTTGCATTAATATAAAAATATCAACTGCATCTTAAACAGCAGAACCTTTAAGATATCAATAAACTGAATAATCGCTTAATAACTGGAAGTGTTGTTAACAGTTTAAAGTTTGAATAAAGTCTGTAGCTGAAAGTATGCTCAAGTAGTTGAATTTCAAAGATGTTGAAGTTTTG
>NW_019489500.1:0-470 GCF_002814215.2 Seriola lalandi dorsalis | reverse complement strand
TGTATTGAAAAAAAAAAAAAAAGAATCTGCATTCTGTAACACAGAATCTGACCTGCACTTTCACATCTCCTTTCCTCCTCAACTACCTGTCAGACTCAGCGACTGATGAGAAACACACTTATACAGCAGAGAAAATGGCAGAGAGAAGTGAGACTGATATCACCTATCTCCATTCCCTAAAAAATAAATTAAAAATCCGCAGTGTGGGATAACTTTGGATATCCCAAAAACATACGCAGGGTTGTCCTCCAGGACAGATATTGAGGTTGCAAAAAACATGGACGCAAAGTGGCTAACAAGGATGAAATAAATCAAACATGTTCACCCATCAACACCATCCCTCCATACAGATCAAAATGTGTGTCCTGTTTGGGCCTGTCATGATAACAGATTTTGACTACACAATTATCATGGCCAAAAGATAATATCATATATTATCTAGATTATTATTAGATAATATATATCTATGA
>NW_019489499.1:0-796 GCF_002814215.2 Seriola lalandi dorsalis | reverse complement strand
GGAGGAAGATGTGTGAAGCATCCAGAATGTGTAGCTTCTCTGGAACCACATCCATATTAAGAGCACTGTCTAATATCATGGCTACAGCTTCATTGGCCGAGCATGTGAACACATACAAGGAGTTTGTGGACACATGAACACTCTTTATAACATCGCATACACACACACACGGCGGAGGCATACAGCTGTCAGGCGGTAAATAATTAAAATATTTTCTGGATTCACCTCTTTTTTTAATGTTAATCAGTCCATTTTGGAAAAACACAGAACATCTGGATATGAAAAGTAAACACATAAAACATCTAGGTGAATATAGGATTTTAAAAACACCACCTGCAGGTCAACACTTAAACACTAGTTTACTCATTGGTAAAAGCATGAATAGTTTATTTGAGACCATGAAATACTTACAACAACTTCTGGATGCTGTGGATCACGTTTAAGCTTTGTCCAAAAAAAAAAAAAAAAAACTATTTTCTTTTTAATTTAGTAACAGTTAAAAATAAATACATACAATTAAATGAAAAAGATTTTTACAGATTTTGAAGTACATGTCATTTACTTGAGTGTTCCCAGGTCATAGTACTTAGTACTCCAATAGATTTCACTGGCAAACATTGCAGCACTACATTTATCATTTATTTGACAGCTGCAGCGAGTAGTTACTTTAACTTTACATACAAAGCATATGATCATCGTAATCATCTTTAGATTAAAGGTCCTGCACATCCACATTGGAGTTTTTTAGTTAAGTGGCTGATTAGAACTCTTTCAAGGTGTTCAAGATAAAACTCTG
>NW_019489498.1:0-470 GCF_002814215.2 Seriola lalandi dorsalis | reverse complement strand
AATGTAATGATATGTTCACTGACCTTGTTGTGAAGGCAATTTACAAACAAAAATTAGTAATGCTCAGAGGCATTTCAGCCTGTTTTCTTTGCAAATAAACTGCATCTTTATATTCCCTATACACAACACAATGCTCCATATATTCTACACGAAGCGAGCTTATTGTCTGCTGCCGTCAATGCTGTGCTCCGAGGTAAGACAGGGGTAACGTGAACTGCAAGGAAACAGGAGAGTAAAGTGGACAGACTAGCGGAGAAGAGAAGAGGAGGAGGAGGAGGAGGAGGAGGAGGAGGAAGACTGAAAGAGACAGAGAGCAGATGAGAGGAAGAGGAGGAGTGAGGAGGAGACAGTGTCAGCTGTAATGTGACTCCGTACTCACGAGATCAGAGTGGTTCCACACCACTACACTGAGCAAATAGTTTGGATTATTATCCACGTCTGTGTGTGTGTGTGTGTGTGTGTGTGTGTGT
>NW_019489497.1:0-470 GCF_002814215.2 Seriola lalandi dorsalis | reverse complement strand
CTCTGTCTCTCTCTCTGTCTCTCTCTCTGTCTCTCTCTGTCTCGCTCTCTCTCTCTGTCTCTCTCTGTCTCTCCCTCTCTCTCTCTCTCTCTCTTTGTCTCTCTCTCTGTCTCTCTCTCTTTGTCTCTCTCTCTCTGTCTCTCTCTCTGTCTCTCTCTGTCTCTCTCTCTGTCTGTCTCTCTCTCTCTCTTTGTCTCTCTCTCTGTCTCTCTCTCTGTCTCTCTCTCTCTCTCTCTCTCTCTCTCTCTCTCTCTGTCTGAAATCACTACTGTCTGAACAAAGTGGATCTGTGTGATCACCAAATACTGATATTTCTGATGCGTCGTGCGTTAGTTTTCCCATGAGCCTCTGGGAGCAACTCGTCATCTGTCACACCAACATGTGAAACGCTCACGTTACATCAGATAAACAGGAAGCGGGGAGACACGATCAAACACATCAAAACACCTTGTTGTCGTGGAGATAAGGAC
>NW_019489496.1:0-612 GCF_002814215.2 Seriola lalandi dorsalis | reverse complement strand
AAAAAAAAAAAAGATTAAAATATGAAGCTAACAGATACAGACAATTGACAAACTCTGGCAACTTTGTTAAATTAACATATTTATAATTTCTAAACAAGTTTCCTCGATGATGAAAAAAAAAAAAATAAAAAACAACTTTTCCTGTCATAGTCATGGTGGCCATGCGTCATCTAGGTTTCTTTATTTCCCCAGAACTGTCACTACACGCAATATTATTCAAAATAGGTGCAGCCCCCACATAACCAAACAATCTCTTGACTCCTACTCACATCTCCTTGAACTGTCTGTCAGCTCACAATGTTTGCATAAGCCTTTACTTTTCTGTTGACTCACATACAATGTTCCACAATGCTTATATACGGTCGATGCACCTGAGTTTACACTCTTCCGAAGTTATTGTCGAATATCGACACCCTCTTAAAATAATGGCCTAAGTCATTTTTTCAGGTTTTTCAGGAAACACAAAAAACTCAACAAAAGAGTCACACTTTTGACATAGGCCATTATACAACCGGGGGTAGAATTGCATGTTCCCCTCAACTGAGGATTCAGGCGATTTTACCAGAGGTGGCCAGCATCATGAGGGGGTGATTTAGGCAAAAAAAACATTTT
>NW_019489495.1:0-667 GCF_002814215.2 Seriola lalandi dorsalis | reverse complement strand
AATGTTTAAATGTGTCCGTCCTTCAACAGTGACAACACAGGATCTAGAGACAGATACTAGAGTTTGTGCTTTTTTAATTTCTCTTATGAACTTACCAATTTAAATAACAATGAAAACACTAATTCACCAAAGTGACTGTTAGATTCATCATGAGGCAGATGGTCAATATGAAGAAACACTCAGTACAATTTAATCACAGGTTTATTTATTAAAAACCTTTTCAATGACAACAATGAAGTTGTGAATAAAACTAATGAACATGAGCTGTACGACACTGACACCTGCTTCACAACCTGAACTGTCAGTGTTCAGTTCACACTAAAGAGTGTGTGAGGTCACACATCCGTCTCTGAGGTCACAGCATCACATCTATGAAGAGTCTGGTTCTGCTGCAGGTTGCAGTTCTGGTGGGTCAGTTCCATCTGTTTCCTGCTGAACACTGTTTCATGTTAATCTGGTCGATACTTTCATCTCCAAATCATGGAGATGGTGTTTGTGTGTTTCTGTCAAAAAATATATATATATAGATACACACTGTATCTATATATATATTTTTTTTCATGTACATTGCTGCCATTACCATCTTTTATTATATGTACATCAGTTAGGATTATAATTGTAATCAGTGTCATTACTGTAGAAAAGAAGCTAATCCTGATGTGCTAAT
>NW_019489494.1:0-470 GCF_002814215.2 Seriola lalandi dorsalis | reverse complement strand
GTCTTGTTTCTGTTGTGGTTTCTGACTGTTGTTTTTGGCTGTTCTTCATCTGGTGCCTCCTCCGCCTGGACTCACTGCGTGGATGCTGTAGTGGTTACTGCTGGATGACATCACCTGTACACAGAACAAGGTTAGAACCTCCGGTCTCCTGAAACACAGCTACACACACACACACACACACACACACACACAGCCAGAGGCCATCAGCACCACAGTCACATGACACAGGTCTCTGCAGGGCTCTGAGAGCGAAGCGACGTCAACATCAAACCATGTCAGATATGAGAGAAATATTGTGATTGGAGTTATAATCCTGAAGGTTCCTGACTGCTGTTGACAGACAGTCTCATTCAGACACAGCTCCAGTTTAAGTGACCACAGAAATATCAGTGCAGCCAAACAAACCCTACGTTGTTTCAATGAAGACGACTGTTAATGTGGTCTGACATAATAAAACTACACTGTCTTTC
>NW_019489493.1:0-470 GCF_002814215.2 Seriola lalandi dorsalis | reverse complement strand
ACAGTGGTGACAGTGATGGGCTAGTTCAAGTAATGCTGAATGAATTTGATCTGTTTGTTATTTTCAGCAATTCTCCTACTATTCAGTAACCAGTGGTCTGAGAAAACTTCTCAAACCTCGCAAGGGTTTTAAACCTACTTGTTAACTTTCTGTCTTGTTTATAGAACTTGCAAGGCCTTTTAGATAAGTATGTCCTAAAGGATATTACATGGAATGAAAAAACATGCTTAGATGTAATAAATCAACAGAGAATCACAAAATGCCAAATGATTTAATACAGTATTCAAGAACATACAACAAAATGAGATACCCTGCAGATTGCCTGCACTTTCCACTTTTTGACCCAAAATGTTTTTGAAAGGACTGTATAAGTAGAAAGAGAGTTAAAAAGCGAGTGACCTTGGGTATGCTGAGTCAACGAGGGATCACCCGCTGAGAAGGTTGAGCGTGCAATGAGTGCTGGAATAAAA
>NW_019489492.1:0-470 GCF_002814215.2 Seriola lalandi dorsalis | reverse complement strand
AATGTGCAGGATGCAACAGTAAAAGGAAGCTGTACACACACACACACACACACACACACACACACACACACACCTACCTACCTTCTGGCTCCTCTTCACCAGGTCTCCCTAAAGCAGCAGTGATCACTCATGCCAGACTGTGGGTCATGTGTTGGATTCAGCTCTTAACAGGAGTGAACTCTAGAGATGTGATTTACGTCAGCCTCCCTCTGTATCACAGCGCCGGCTTCATGGGTGTCACCGGAGCCATTGAGAGAGGTACGCATACTGTTTGGTAATATTTTAATAACATCTTCGATTTTGTATTTGAAGAGATAAGGCTGGTGTTATTCTATATTTTCCTTCTTGTCAACAAAATGCAATGAATAAACCAAAACCAAAGTGCACTAGTCTGTCTCTCAATACTTCCCAGCTTTCCTAAATTGTGTGTGGCGTTCACCCCGAGTCCATCAACATCTACAGAAATGGTT
>NW_019489491.1:0-470 GCF_002814215.2 Seriola lalandi dorsalis | reverse complement strand
TTGAGATGTAAAAGGATTCGTCACAATATTTTGTGTATTCTTCAGACATTTACAGTTCAGCATCAGTATCTGTTTATATTGATACTGAAAGATGAGAAATAATTGATGAATAAAAGCTATTTTTGGTTTGCATATTGGCTGAAACCTCCCCTGTATACCACAGGAAACTGAGGTACCCAGTCCAATGACATGCAGGTCACATAAAGAATCAGAGCTGAATGTGTTCATCTATCTATCCCTGTGAAGGATCAGAGAACCAGACCCCCTCAGGGCTACATGCCCCATTATAATCAAAAATCCTGGGGAGACATGGCTTTCTATAGATTTAGTGTGTGACCTAGGTGCCAGTAAGTCATCAGTTCACTTGATATACAGTGCGTTCAGACTGTATTCAGACCTCTTCACTTTTTTCACATTCTGTTATGTTGCAGGCTTATGCTGAAAAAAATTTCCCCTCATCAATCTACACT
>NW_019489490.1:0-470 GCF_002814215.2 Seriola lalandi dorsalis | reverse complement strand
CAAGCAGTAAAGTGAGAGGCAGGAGGAGCGGCGGCTGCTGCTGCTGCTGCTGTTGTTGCTGCTGCTGTTGCTGCTGCTGCTGCTGTTGCTCAGTTTGTGGCTGGGATAGCATGTGCTGGAGCTGCGTAGAACCGGTTCCACCATACGCCATACCAAGAGGACAAGCACACAAAAGTCTGAGTGGTGCAGAGAGAGCTGCGAAAACGGAGAATGCATGAGAAGGAGGGAGAAGGCATCAGTCATTGTGTGTGTATCTGTGTGTATGTGTGTGTATCTGTGTGAGTGTGTGTGTGTGTGTGTGTGTGCGCGCATACATGCAGGGTAGGAATGAAGGAGAGGAGAGAGGGAGGGACAGAGATTGAAAGAAAGGAAGGTGGGAGGGAATAGGAGGAGTAGACGTGGAGAGAGGAAAAGGGGAGGAGACATTTTTTCTGCGTTTTCCTGTTCACAATTTTTTATAACCCCCCCCC
>NW_019489489.1:0-557 GCF_002814215.2 Seriola lalandi dorsalis | reverse complement strand
TCTCTCTCTCTCTCTCTCTCTCTCTCTCTCTCTCTCTCTCTCTCTCTCTCTCTCTCTCTCTCTCTCTCTCTCTCTCTCTCTCTCTCTCACACACACACACACACACACACACACACACACACACACTGACAGAGTGAGAGTGTACGGTTGTTGCTGCAGCAGAGGGATTTCATGATTCAGGTCAACAAGAGACCCCAGGCACATAAACCAAAGTCTTCCTGTCTTTCACAACTTAATTTGTGAGGAATAATGGCTCAGATGTACAACAAGGCCATAGTGCTTCACATGTTTTGGCAAAATATATTAGCCTCAAGAATTGGGCTCCCATGCTGAATAATTAGCGTCAGCATAACTCTATTTGTCAAGTCCAATAACTATATATGAATTTTCCTCTGTGGCATTCTTCCAAAGATAAATAGACAGTTTGAATAGTCACACAATACACACAGACACATATTATTCACAATAATAGAACCTCACATACATTGCAACTGTAAATGTATGTGTGAGATACATTTCAGCATTGGCTTTACACATCACTCCATAGATTCTATTCA
>NW_019489488.1:0-470 GCF_002814215.2 Seriola lalandi dorsalis | reverse complement strand
ACACAAATTAAAAACATATAAATGATAAGCATGAATTAAAAACCGTTAAGAAAATAAAATAATTAAGACTAAAAACCAATCAGTAAACAGGTGTGTAAAATAAAACTATTAAAAAGTAGTTACAAATAAAAAAATAAATAGTCCAATAAAAATAAGACATTAAACCAATAAAAGTAATAAAAGTAAAATAAAAGGGTAAATTAAGACCAGCAAACCAGACTACTGGAAAACACGGCTAAAAAGGAATGTTTTCAGTTTCAGTATTAACAACAATAATAATAATAATAATAATAATAATAATAATCTTTATTAATAGAGCACTTTTCATACAAGAGATGCAGCTCCAAGTGCTTTACAATTCAATATCAAAGTGCAATAGAATACGGGCGAATAGAAGGACAATGAAAATCGACTTTAGAAAGACAGCAGATGATTTTGATGATGGTTTTCAGCAGTTCTTATAGCTCCTG
>NW_019489487.1:0-470 GCF_002814215.2 Seriola lalandi dorsalis | reverse complement strand
CAACTAATTAATCAACTTGTTTAAACTGGATTTTGGAGAGAACTGCTCTGAAATCAGCTGGTTCACATCTGGTGACCACATCACTGTAGATTTCATCCTTTCATTTAGCACCTGTTCACACATTCACTACTCACACTGAGCCTTCTCTGTGACCCAGAGGACCACAGGTGAGACTGAGCAGGTGTGAGTCACTGAATGACAACAATAATATAACACAACACTGTTTTATGTCCCTCCTACAGCTCCGCCTCAGTCCTTCAGACACGTCTGTGTGTCCAGCTCAGAACAGAAACTACAGAAACAGCCACAGCGTGAAGATCATGTACCTGCCTGACGGTGTGTGAAGCAGCTCACCTCCTGCAGCAGACAGCAGCAGACTCACAGAGCTACAGAGCAACCAGGCCACCATGATGACTGAAGACACCACACACAAGGTATGAGGTGAATATGTGTGTGTGAGTGTGAGTGTG
>NW_019489486.1:0-470 GCF_002814215.2 Seriola lalandi dorsalis | reverse complement strand
AACTGTTCTGTTATTTCAATGGAGGAGATGGTGGTAGTTACATCACACACACACACACACACACACACACACAGGCAGGCACAGGTAGCAGGAATAAAAGAGGCTACAGGATGAGTCCACAATGTGGAGAACGTGAATGATATGGCAATCTGTGAATGACTGGGTGAAGACAGCTGGTGTGTACTGTGAGCTGATTGGGGAATTGGAAACAGGTGAGGTGGGTGTGGGAGGTCAGGTGACCGAGATGGTCTGAGGACATCTGGTGGGTCAGAATGGCAAAAAAAACCAAGGCTGAGACAGGAATGGAGACAGCAGCAGAGGCAGAGATATTTGTTTTTTTTTTTATTCTATACATTCCTCCTCCTTGTGAAAACCTGGCGTTTACATTACCCACAATGCAACCTGGCCACCGACAGTTTTCTGAAATTTTCAGTCTAGAGTCTGTGGTCTCAAGCAGAGATGAGGAGCGG
>NW_019489485.1:0-470 GCF_002814215.2 Seriola lalandi dorsalis | reverse complement strand
GCGTGGTCCTGAGCTCCCATCAGCCTCCTCTGCCTCCAGATGGGACCTGCCTTCTTGTGTGTTTCTTCTGTTGTTGTTCCTTGTGTTTGTGTCTGTGTTGGACAATGAAGATATATCTTCACATTCATATTCACAATGTCGTTCACTTTGTCACGTGTCACATTAGTCTTTCTTTAAATGTGAATCCACTGTTACTCTTTATTTCATGAACTTCAAAAAGAATAAAATCAAATCAAAGATGTGGCTTTTGCTCTGTGACCTATACTGTATGTGAAATGGCACAGAGCTAGTAGTTATTTATTACCAGGGATTAAAGTGGGTCAGAACAATCTGTAAGAGTGTTCTGGCACCTTTGGTTAATAAGTAAATAAATCACACCGTTTAAACAGAGTGAGACGAGTGAGCGCGCACGCACACACACACACACACACACACACAAACACACACACACACACACACACACACACACA
>NW_019489483.1:0-562 GCF_002814215.2 Seriola lalandi dorsalis | reverse complement strand
GCTCACATTATTCCCCACACTCACCACAGCCCTCACAAAAATATGGCTAAATACACTGTTTATGTGGTGCGCTCTCTCTCTCTCTCCTGAGGCTGTGAAGGTTTACCGGAAGCAGTGTAATTGACTACATTCAGAAATATGTGAGCCATATTTTGGGGACATTTCCTATGACCTTTGTCGGCTCTGAAACTCTTCACCATTGGGATCTGCTGTAACTGACTGAATTCAAAAAGGTTGATAACCAACTTTTAAGATCCACTTTTTTAAGCCTGTTGGTTGAGAGCTTGTTTAGTGATGACACACAAGCTGAAAATGTTGCTTTTGCTGACATCTGTTGGTAGAAAATTTCCACTTGCTGCACCCATGAAGTGATGCAGAAAGCAAAATATATATATACATATATATATCGACACCCTCTTAAAATAATGGCCTAAGTCATTTTTTCAGGTTTTTCAGGAAACACAAAAAACTCAACAAAAGAGTCACACTTTTGACATAGGCCATTATACAACCGGGGGTAGAATTGCATGTTCCCCTCAACTGAGGATTCAGGCGATTTTAC
>NW_019489482.1:0-470 GCF_002814215.2 Seriola lalandi dorsalis | reverse complement strand
GTTTCAAGCCGACAAGATAATGTCACTGGCCGCATCACATCAGCTCACAACAGCAAATCTTTGCACGGCAATCAATTTATTTCAACAAATCTGCCTCATATAACTAGGCTTGAAGGGATGGAGATCTCAAAATGGAGGTTTTGAAGTTTGTTTTTAAAGGTGCTATATAAAAAAAGTTTACAAAGTGCTTAGGCACTCGAGCATTAGCTGTATGGCACAATATAGTTTTGTTCAACCTTACTCTGTCCGGATATAAACTGCTCCACAAAAGAGCCATGGTTTGCCGACAGTAAAGAGGAGGAGTCAATTTTAAGAATATGTCAATTGAACAAAACATATCACTGGAGCAGTTCCCATATTCAAAGATCAAATGGATGAATAAGCTCGTGCTAAACCGAACCCAGTGTGCCAAGGAAAATCTCATTTTCAAGACACAAAACTGACAGCAAATCCATCATCTTGTATAATTA
>NW_019489481.1:0-470 GCF_002814215.2 Seriola lalandi dorsalis | reverse complement strand
AAGCAGTTCCACCTGAAGTGGGAGATCATTTTCATTAATTCATCTGTAAGTTTGTTTTATTAATTAACTGTTGAGTTTAAGTGTCAGGAAACAGTGAAGAGCGGCCATGACAGTTTCCCACAGCTGACGTCCTCTAATCTAAAGTCTCGTTTTGCCCAAAACTCTTAGAAATGATTAAACATTGAGAAGCTGGATCTCCTGTCGATCGATTATTGGTTTAGTTGACATTGTTTTGTCTTCATGTGCTAAATGTCTCTGACTGTTGGACAGCACCACTCTGGACACAGACGATGGAGAAATCCTGCTGGACTACTCCAAGAACCTCATCAACCAGGACGTCATGGCCATGCTGTTCACCATGGTAAAATACCCCGCTCCCTGGACAGTCTTTTATTTTGAAACAACACACACACACACATACACACACACACACACACACACACACACACACACACACACACACACACACA
>NW_019489480.1:0-470 GCF_002814215.2 Seriola lalandi dorsalis | reverse complement strand
AAAAAAAAAAATCACAATTTCGCACAACCACAGTTTCCTAAAGCAACACATGACGTCTAAAAATGTCCATAATCCATATAAGATAAAGAAAAGCAGTGAATTCTTACATTTGAGAAACTGGAACTAGAGAATTTGTTGAATTGCTTTTGAGAATTTCTGCTTGAAGAATGCCAGTGATTGCCAAGTGATTTTGTAGATTGATTAATTGATTAATTAATGAATCATTTCAGGTCTAATGAAGACAGAATCCGCCAAACACCGCTCATGCACTGCTGTGACTCCCACTTGGACCTTTGACTTTCTGAACAAATTACTTCTTTTTTTGCTGCAACTTTTAATTTGATGCATCTTTTCCTTTTCATTGTGACACCCTCTCAACTTCTCTGCCTCCTTCTAGGATAAAATGCCACACTCTGCGTGCAGTAATGTTAGATTTAGTCAGATATCCACATGTGACCAAACCTCCCTAC
>NW_019489478.1:0-470 GCF_002814215.2 Seriola lalandi dorsalis | reverse complement strand
GAGCTGACATACGTTACCTCAGTGAGTGGAGCGAGGACTGGTCGCTGGGTGAGAGTCAAAGATCATTCTGCCAGTGCCATCTGTCAAGCAGGCTGGGTACAAAGGAAGTCGGAGCAAGTGTTCCTCTCCCTCCTTCCTGTGCGCCTCTCTCCCGCTTCACAACAAAGTCCAGTGTTACATTAGAAGAGGGAGCCGTACTCCACAAGCGGGGGAATCCTCCGTCAGACTGGAGCCAATCTGAAGCCAGTTTAAATCTCCCATGAGAAGATGGAAAGACGCACCTCCCTTTTCCTGGGGAATCGCGACTTGCTCCTGCACTATCTGCACAAAGCCCTCTCTCTCACTCTCTCACTCTCTCCCTCCCTCTCTCTCTCTGTGTGGTTCTTCGGTCTCCTTGTCTGCTCTCTTTCTCTCGCCTTCCTGATCCTGCTCCACTCGTTCACTTGCTCGCTCACTCACTCTGGCATGCG
>NW_019489477.1:0-470 GCF_002814215.2 Seriola lalandi dorsalis | reverse complement strand
CCACAGAACAGAATCCCAAAACCTCTTTGGCTTATTTATATAGTTTTGAGCAAATTGGAGCCGACTTTTCTTGCGCTTTTGGGTCAGTAGTGGTGTAGATCTTGGAGTTCGGGCATGGAGCCCCTTCAGCGTTTAGTATGCGCCTTACTGTGGAAACTGACACCTCAGTGCCTGCTGCCACCAAGTCTTGCTGCAGGTCTTTTGAAGTCAGTCGAGGGTTTTTGACCACCTGCCTCCTCAGGACTCTGGTGGCAGCCGTTGATAGCTTCCTCTTTCTGCCACGTCCAGGTAGTGTAGCCACTGCTTAAACTTTAAACTTGTGAACTATGCTTCCAACTGTATCTCTAGGAACATTCAGTGCCTTTGCTATCTTTTTGTATCCTCTTCCTTGTTTGTACAAGGCAATGATCTCTTCTCTGAATGTTTTGGACAATTCTCTTGACTTAGAAATGTCACCGTCAACAGTCCAG
>NW_019489476.1:0-470 GCF_002814215.2 Seriola lalandi dorsalis | reverse complement strand
GTGTGCCACACTGACGGACATGAGTCATCTTCCATGAAACTTTTGAGAACTGTTTGTTCCCATACTTGATGTGTGTCATGTGATGATGTTGTGCAATGTTGCACTATTCTGTGATTCTTGTGGTTTGTTCATAATTCATAAAAAAAAATGTTATTTGTAATTTTGACTGTTGCAATGGTTGATAACATAACATTTTCCTTGATTGTAGAAAGTGGACAATATATTAAAAAACTGGGGCTGTAAATAATGTCCTGTCCACCACCGCTGCTTGCGCTGAGTTAGGCTAGGACAGGCGAAACAGTAGTGTGCATCAATATTAGCCTAGTTAGCCTAGTTATTAATGTTGTTTGTTAGCGTGTAACGGTAGCTGGCACGGTGTTAGTGGTTGTGCTAACTTTCTCTCTCTCTCTCTCTACTGACAAGGTTTCATGTTTATTCAGCCCCACACCCCGTCCCCACAAGTTGACAGG
>NW_019489475.1:0-568 GCF_002814215.2 Seriola lalandi dorsalis | reverse complement strand
CACACGCACCCACACGTACACACAGTTCTACTCAGTGGCACAGAAACACGCTCAGGAACACACAGCTCAACATGAAATGTCTTAAGATACAATATAGAACTGCAGAGTGAACTGAATGGATGGATACGTGTACTGCTGAAATGATGAGTTCATTAATCATTAACATTACTATATATTCTCTTTCCATACTTCAGCAGCATTAAATAATTGATCTGAATGACTCAATACATGGGTCAATACATGACTCCCATGCTGCATGACGTGTATGAGTCAGAGCACGAGGGCAGGCACAGATTAGTCTTATATTACAGATACGGTATGTCCTCATTCTATTAACTTCTACCTGTTTGTTAACCATGGTAATGAATGTGAAGGCTTGATTTTGAAACTTAGAGGATTCTACATATCGTCACCTTCCTAAAATAATGGCCTAAGTCATGTTTTGACAAAAATGTTTTTTTTGCCTAAATCACCCCCTCATGATGCTGGCCACCTCTGGTAAAATCGCCTGAATCCTCAGTTGAGGGGAACATGCAATTCTACCCCCGGTTGTATAATGGCCTATGTC
>NW_019489474.1:0-470 GCF_002814215.2 Seriola lalandi dorsalis | reverse complement strand
GAACCAGTAAGGAACCAGTAATGAACCCATCCAGCCCCACGTACCATCACCAGACGAGTCCAGGAAACAGATGAACTGTGGAAGCTCGGCGTCTCCTGAGGATTCATCTTTTTATTCTAATTTAACGAGTCGTTTTTTAAGTTTAATGAAAACTTCCAGTCATGTTTATTTTTTGGTTGAATCCTGAACGTTCCTTCAGTCTCAGCTTTGTATTTACTGTAAAGTTGTTTTTTCGTGCCAATCATCAGAGTTCTTGTTTATTTTCTAAAAAACACTGAAGTTGCATTTGTTGCCTGAAACGGAGGAAACGTCAAATAAAAGTCAGATACATTTTACCTCAGTGAGTCAGTGTTACTCACACCTGGATAAACATCTGGAGTTCATCGTTTTCACTGGTTTTTAAATGTCAAACCAGTTTGTGCATCATGATGAACTCTGACTAAAAGTTTCTGTTTGAAACTTATTGACAC
>NW_019489473.1:0-470 GCF_002814215.2 Seriola lalandi dorsalis | reverse complement strand
GTTTATTTTAGTTAAAAAAAGAAAGAATTCTACAGTAATTGCAACAAATGTAAAAGTATCGTACTAAATCAGAACTTTCTCTTCCTCTTTCCTGACTGACTGACTGACTGTTTCCTGTGTCACTGGCTGCCTCTGGACCTCGTCTGGACTTCCTCAGTTCCTCTTCTTGACGTTTCAGACAGGAAGTGATTTGGTTTCCTTTTTATAGCTTCTCTTGCTTTTATAGCATCAGTTAGCTTCATTTTAGCTGCTCAGTCGGCTGCTGCTGCACCACAAGAGTCGGACGGTGACCAGCTCCAGTCGACAACCTGTGTACAGGTGGGTCACGACCTTTTCCATCAAGGTCAAGGAGAAGTTTTTAGGAAAGGAGATTATTTCGATTTTTTGAGAGATTTTTTCTCTCTCTCTCTCTCACACCAGAGGTTTGATAGAAAATCTCTCTCAAAAGGAGGAACAGACACTGATTGATC
>NW_019489471.1:0-470 GCF_002814215.2 Seriola lalandi dorsalis | reverse complement strand
CGTGTGTGTGTGTGTGTGTGTGTGTGTGTGTGTGTGTGTGTGTGTGTGTGAAATTCAGCACATTGTGCACCTCTGTAAGGGCATTTTACTTATCTTGATAATGCGCCCTAATAACAGTGAAATACTGTGCCACTGACTTCAGACCAGGTTTTGATGGTCAATATCAACGTGCCTGACCACACCTAAGACCAGCACGCCCATGGGTGGATCAAATTGCGCTGTGAATTGTTCTTATTATAGAAAGAATAATAACAATATTTTATCCGACTTGATTATTATTGTCATGAGTCAGTTTTAAATTAAATGTCTCCAGACGCTCAAAGTCCAAGGATGATTCAAAACTCGGAGACAAACTTCACCAGACTGAAGAAATGTTATTCAGGGCAAATGTAAATTACTGTTTGAATTATTTAAAATGCATATTCTGTTTTAAACAGGCCATAATAATAAATAAATAAATAAATAAATAA
>NW_019489469.1:0-470 GCF_002814215.2 Seriola lalandi dorsalis | reverse complement strand
TTTTGTTTCTCAGATTCACTGCTTTTGTTCTGCAAGACTTTTCTCTCTAATCCGTACATTTTCAGTCGCTCAACATATTTGTCTGCTTTCCTCACTGGGATTCCCTCTGCCTGAGTACATATAACATGAGTGTGAGAGTATATACCGAGCGAGTGTCAACCGTGAAGATGTTTTTCTGCTCATGAGAAAATATTTTTCTTTTTGCTGTTTGCCAGAAGCTGGTGTTGATCAAGTCAACTTAATGCTCACTAGTCCCTGAACCCTTTCTCTCTCTCTCTCTCTCTCTCTCTCTCTCTCCATCGCTTGCACATGCATGTATACACACACACACACACTTTCTGAAACCCCACACCTGGCCCCTGCGTCTGCCTCGTTACTGTCTCCTCAATAATTCACCGTTCCCAAGACTTTGGATACATCTTTTATTCATGCACTGGAGAAATGTTCATCTCCTGATATCAGTGCACACA
>NW_019489468.1:0-470 GCF_002814215.2 Seriola lalandi dorsalis | reverse complement strand
ACAAAGTAAAGCTGTCCGATTGTTCATTAATGTCATAATTTTTCCTATTTAATCTTCCCAACATCTTTTCACACGCTGCAGTTTCCAGTATTTGAACCTTCCGCATATTGAGTGTGGGTGTTTGTGGTTCCTTCCAACACAGAACAACCATCCGTGCACAGGTGATTAGGCCAATTTTTTGTGTCCTAAATGCTAATTTATCTAATTGTGGAACAACTGTGTTTTGTCCCCAAGGAGACACAATCTTGACTGATCTGGGCAAATGGCACTGACTGGGAACCACAATCAGGAGTCATCCAGACCACCAACTGGACACGAACACCAGGAGTCGGCCAGCCCGCCAAATGGGAATCAAGAACAGGAGTCAGCCGGGCCGCCGACAGGGAAACAAAAGTCAGCCAGACCGCCAACAGGAAACAAGGCGCAGGTGTCGGCACAAGTGAAAAATGTTTAATAAACCGAAGAACTTA
>NW_019489467.1:0-470 GCF_002814215.2 Seriola lalandi dorsalis | reverse complement strand
CACTACAATTCAACTCCTTGCCAGAATAAAGAATTCTGTGGTGAACAGAGCCCTCTGGTGGCGAAACAGCGGAAATACAGTATCAAACACGGCCGCATGGCGAAACACGGTAATCATATGAATATGTGGTCTGACATAATTATCAAAGGATCACCATGTTACACACAATATTATAAGCAAGATATAACACTCATAACTAACATAAGGGAAGTAAGCTACATTAGCAAAGAATATCACATTATGTTGCCAGGTTATGAACTATATACTAGGAATATTATGCGTTGTTAATACAGAACACTCAAGGGAACAATGTCGGAAATAATAATAAAGCAGGTGATAAATATGCTGACAATATTCTGCCGTCCAACATTAACCATTAAGAGATGTATATAGATGTATATATGATGCAGTATCAGACTACAACTGTTTGACTTCAGGACCAAATAAATTTTGTAAAAGCAGGTGGATCA
>NW_019489466.1:0-471 GCF_002814215.2 Seriola lalandi dorsalis | reverse complement strand
ATGAAACAAACAAGATAAATAGTATGATAATATAAATTAATTATGGAGCTTTAGAAGTGGGTGGTAGGCAGATCCCTTTACCTTCTGGACAGAGCCAGGCTAGCTGTTTCCCCTTGTTTCCAGTCTTTACGCTAAGCTAAGCTAACTCTCCTGGCTCCAGCTTCTACCAATCTTCGTATCGAACTCTTAGCCAGAAAGCAAATAATAGTATTTTCCAAAATGTCAAACTATTCACGAAACTTTTATACAAGGACAAAAAGTTTTTCCATATAACCGTCAAACTTACAGCCATAGAATATCAGCAGCTCACAATACTGTTTATCACTGACTTCAGTCCAAAACTATTGGTGCCAGTATCAGCCTTCAAAAACTCATATCAGCCGCGTCCTCCTGGAAAGCAAAGCTCTTGAAGCGCTGGAATAATCTCATGTACGTGAGAGAAAACTCATCCATCACGTCAGGTGGTGGCGG
>NW_019489465.1:0-470 GCF_002814215.2 Seriola lalandi dorsalis | reverse complement strand
GAAACGAGTTAAGCAGTGTATGAACAGACAGGGTTGGTGATGTAACAACTGTAATTTTGAACACTTTTAATTGCAATGTATTTTTTATGTAAAAGATGTGAATACCCAATAAATTCACAATACAGTGTACAAATAAAACCTGGGTTACATTCAGCCTTCACCTTAATCAAACGCTCACCATTAACCCACCTTTTTTTTTTTTGTACTCCATCTGTATTGCCTATCCCAGCATGCACTAGTGAATCGTTCCATCACACATAAAGAGACGTTCACATTCACGTTCACGTTCACACATGCCAGTAGGTCAGATTCCTCTGTTCGCCCGACCTGGACTCTTTTAAAGGAGCAGAGAGGAACAGAGGTGTGGAATGAAACTAGCATGAAACATCACCGCGCCGTCCAACAACATCATTACGCGCAGCAAAACAATAACAACCTGCAAATGGTCTCGTGTCAACAAGCAGCGGGTA
>NW_019489464.1:0-471 GCF_002814215.2 Seriola lalandi dorsalis | reverse complement strand
TTTGATTACACTACAGGTATAACGTTTCACAGTTGCCAGGTGTGCTGTTCAGGTGTACTGTTCTTGCTTAAGAGTGCATCAATTGTAAAGATTTTTTATTCATTTACACCCAAAAACATGTGGAAATATGGTTCAAAAGTCCTGGAGTTATTCTTTAAATCTCTTTGATTACTGCCGCGACCCATGTTTCTGTCCCAACTACTTTTATGTATGAAATCATAGAAGTATACTAAGTGACTATCTGTTGAACAAATGGTGATGTTTAACTCTAACTAAGCAATAAACCTCTCCTCAGGTTTTTTCTGCCAGTCTCCCCTCCACTGTATCTGCCTCCTCTGATCGAAGCTCTACAGCGATGAACGGTGTAAGTGTGTGTGTTGTTATAAAAATGAATTAATATAATAAAGTTATAGTCAGATAACTACACAGTTTTCTGCTGTTTACAACTTGGTGCCTTCTAGGCAGAAAATA
>NW_019489463.1:0-593 GCF_002814215.2 Seriola lalandi dorsalis | reverse complement strand
CACAGAACCTGATCACTACACCACAGAACCTGATCACTACACCACAGAACCTGATCACTACACCACAGAACCACACAGGCCCAGGGATCTGAGGGGCCCAGGGCCCCTGGTCCAGAGCCTCTGTTTGAAGGTCACCACCAGGAACATGTCCTCTGTTCACATTATCAATCGTTTGTTTCCGGCTGCTAGCTGTAGCATTAGCAACATGGCGACTGTCCAAAGCCAGAGACAACCGCAGAACCCTATGAACCCAAAGCAGAACACCTGCTTCTGTTAATAATAAAGCTGAGTGTTGGTTCTGAATCCTTTCAAGTCCCAGAACATTCTGTGTGGGCAGGTACAAAACCCTGTGTCCACCACATCAGTAAAGAACCCGTGAAGTCGGTCCAGACCAAGAGTCAACCTCCAGACTGAAACATGAAGCTGCAGTTCCTCTAACGGCCACTAGAGTCTGGCTCCAACAGTGAGTCAGTCCCCATAGACTCCCATGTTAAAATGTCCAACTTTACAGCAGAAATAAACATGTTTACAGCCTGGTACAAAAACTGTTTTGGTCTCTAGAGCTGATTTCCTCCTTCATGACACCTGTTTAT
>NW_019489461.1:0-471 GCF_002814215.2 Seriola lalandi dorsalis | reverse complement strand
TTTTTCATTTTTTTTATAGATTAAATTAAACTTTATAAAATAGTTTTTCATTCGTCCAATTAATGCATTTATTGTCTGATTTTGACATTTTCACCTCACAATCTATGTATAATACAAAGCCTTAAAATGCAGCATGACTAAACTTTTGTTGGAATTAGACATAATGCCATTCTCCCACAACGTCTACCCACCGTTGTTGAGTTGGTTTCTGTGTTAAACCCCTCGTTATTTTCAAGTGGTGTCCTGCTTCCCTTTGGCCACTGTAATTTAAATTTTAGAGCTGCAATTAGAGTTTGGACAGTAATGATATTGACATTAGATTTCAAACACAGCAACTCCATAATCAATAAATGACCCCCTGTCTCGGAACCTTCATGATACATGTTGTAGGGGTAGGGGAAAATCACCAGTCTTACCACATTTGATGTCGATACCGTGAAAATGAATCCCATCAGACAGAGTAATGTAAGC
>NW_019489460.1:0-471 GCF_002814215.2 Seriola lalandi dorsalis | reverse complement strand
AGGTGTAGCCTGCAATTTGAGTGTGCATCTCTCTGTGAGGTTTAATTTAAATATTTAAAAAGAAAAACTACAAACGAAACAAACCTCGACTAAAACACAACACAAGAAGTCAAACTGTCACAATCTGTCTGGCTGTTGTGTCATACAGTGAATAAACTTCCCTGGACACCGCTGTTTTTAATGTTGACCTTTTTTTTATTGGACTGTGGAGCGCTGGAGCCCGCCTTGGAACTGGACTCAGGTAAGTGAGTCTTGACTCGGACTTGATTCATTCTTTTCTTGGTTGACTTGGACTGGGACTGGGACTGGAACACTCAGGACTTGAGACTCGAGTCGACTACAGCTCTTCTTCCTTGTGTTGTAAATGTATTTCAGTTTGTCCAAAATCCACATTACAGACCAGTTCTGAGCAGGTTTTGAGTCTATTATATGTTCACACTGGAAAAGTGACAGAAGCACATGGAGGAAAAA
>NW_019489459.1:0-471 GCF_002814215.2 Seriola lalandi dorsalis | reverse complement strand
GTTTGACTCATTAAGCATTTTCCTTTTCTGCCACAGCATACAGATGTGCTCCGTACATCTCCGTGTCCTTCCAATGACATTTATAGAATATTAATTTGTGACACTAAATACACTCAGCTGGCCAGTTTATCACGTCCAACTGACTAAAACTGACGCCTTTTTAAACATTTTTAAAAAAAAAATAAAAATACAATCCCTAATGTTAACGTTACAATTTCTTCGATTTGTTTAGCTAAACAAATTAGCATAAATGCAACTTCTATTAACCAGCCAACATCAACTTATCAGACACAGGAAACTAACATTGCAGCACTTAAACAACATTTGCCAAAACAAAAACACTAGTTTCATCTCAACCAAGATCTCTGGCCTCGTTACATTACATTTCACAGAAGTTTCTACACACCAGCTGCTTTTCATAAGGCGTGACACTGATTTAGACTTTTAACAATTAGCTTCCAGCTACTGGCC
>NW_019489458.1:0-471 GCF_002814215.2 Seriola lalandi dorsalis | reverse complement strand
GTGTGTGTGTGTGTGTGTGTGTGTGTGTGTGTGTCTGTGTGTGTCTGTGTGTGTGTGCACGTGTGTGTGTCTGTGTGTGTGTGTGTGCACGTGTGTATGCGTGCGTGCGGGTGGGTGTGTGCAGCCTCATATTTATTCAGCGCAGGTTCATGGCTTTTATGCACGCTATTATGCTCCAGTGATAAAACGCTTTTCCACAGCCCATCAACAATGCCTTATCAAATCCCTAATCGCAGCCCGGACTGCAACAGCCTGCTAAACCTGAACGCACACCGACTGAGTGATAGCGCCGGCTTTTCAGTCCTTCACATCCTGAGGACCCCCCAAGTCAAGTCAGCTCAGAGTTTATGTATTACTGTAACTGCTATTACCAAACAGGTTTTTCACAAACTACTTAACTGCACTACAGAGGACATAAATATAGATAATGGACTCAAATTAGACCGGGGGACCCTCATCTGAGAAAGTTTT
>NW_019525655.1:23-471 GCF_002814215.2 Seriola lalandi dorsalis | reverse complement strand
ACACACACACACACACACACACACACACACACACACACACACACACACATACACACATACATAGATAAAGCGTGGATCTCAGTATTAATGCAGTGTTCTTTCTTCTAGATGGCACCATTGACTCACAACACAGAGACGGAGAAGATGGAACTGATGTGTCCATTGCTGCTCCAATGGCCAATAATGTGGTACTTCATTATTCCTCTGATATTACAATAGAACCTCATTAAATTTAGCCACTTAAGAAGGTACACTGGTTGGAAAAGTGTACATACTCGAATCACAGCCCATTCAGAGCTATAAGTTCACACTAGCTTTTAACCATGGCACATTTCACTGAGTGGTCACTGGAAGTCTTACACCATGATTGTACGTCATTTGCAATGTATGTTAAATATTAATACTCTCTAACAATCTTGGACTATACAATTATTAATATCATAATAAT
>NW_019489457.1:0-471 GCF_002814215.2 Seriola lalandi dorsalis | reverse complement strand
CGCAGTAAACTGTTTGACTCGTCAAAATGAGTCCAGGGACGGCGGCTAGCTCAGGTGAAACAACAGGAGGACAGGGAGGAGTGAATGACTAGAACCACATTCACACCTAGAACATTGGAAAAAAACATACATAAGGAGCGCATTAATGAGTTTTAAGGAATCTGGACCACTCTAAATTTTGATGACATAAGTAAGTAAGTTTTTCTGTTCCAACAAAGTAATTGTTGTTCAACTTTGTTATAATCCTAAAGATTTTTATAGAGGATGCTGATTTGTCTTGAATATGGAAAGTAAAGCTCAGAAACACGCAACTGATGAAAGAAATGCTGAATGAGAGATTGTATTCAGCATTACTGGGATTAATTATTGCAATACAATTATTAAATAATTAATTTATATATATAAACTCAGAGAAATTGGTCCTCTATCACCCAGTGTTGGTCTCATTGTGATAACTTTTACAATAGAGCA
>NW_019489456.1:0-471 GCF_002814215.2 Seriola lalandi dorsalis | reverse complement strand
CATCTGCTCTGGAAACAATTGTTCTAAAATGACAAACAATGACTCTTAACAAAATTGTTTCCAAATAAATATGTCTGTCAAACAAGCAAAAATATCAATAGTCAATCACACTAAGGATCCAACTTCTAAAATGTCAACATTTGTCACCCGTTTGTGTTTTTTGTCATAACAAAAATCAGTATCTGTGGTTTTGCGATATGTCTTTGAAGGTAAGATACAGCAACCTATGATGTTGACAAGATGTATTATTAGGGAGAATAAAGAATACGTGATCTCAATACTACCTAACTGAGGCAGATTAAATACGATGAATTCATCAAAAGTGCATTACAATAAACACAAACTGAGTTTGCTCTGCTCACCTTTGATGTACCATTGCACCGAGGTGGTTTCCTACTGAGAGAAAGGAGAAGAAAGCAAATTAACATATGAGAAATAAAGTGAGATCATGGCTAAAGATAATATTTTAAA
>NW_019489455.1:0-471 GCF_002814215.2 Seriola lalandi dorsalis | reverse complement strand
TGATGATGATGACGATGATGATGATGATGGTGCAAGTCAGTACATAGAGAGAAAGTGCTTTTCAAACAAGTGTCAAGTTCGTTCAGTAAGTACTTTGCAGCCACAGAGTTACTGAAAGCCTGTTTCTAAAGGAAGGGTTCAGTGGATGTAAAATGCTACAAGTGTTAAAATGTAAAGCATCTCTCATGTACTGATCGGTTTAGATTATTGTTTTTGTGCTGAAAGAACAGGAGGCAGGGAAAATAGTCTCTGAAAAATAGAAGTATTTAGTTAAATTTGTCAGTGTAATACCGTTATGCTACAGAAGTCCTCACACCTTGTTCTGCAGGACGTTTCCCAAACCTTCAGAAGTGATACTGTATTTTAAAACCATTTTAAAACCAAATATTATACCACTCCCCAAAAAAGTGACCAATGGATGAACAGCTACCATAGGCATAAAAGAGAGAGGGGGGGGGGGGGGGCTTTTAA
>NW_019489454.1:0-471 GCF_002814215.2 Seriola lalandi dorsalis | reverse complement strand
TGTGTGTGTGTGTGTGTGTTGTCTCTCTACTTGAAGACGGGGGACATGGTCGTGTGACCAGCACCGGGATACATCATTACACAGTGAAATGTCCTCTGTTTCTCCTTCACAGAGTTTCCAGAGAGAGAGGTCCCAGGGGTCCTTGTGTTGTCTGGATTAGATAACAGATACAGTATGCCATCCACACACACACACACACACACACACACACACCCACATGCAGAAAAACATGCAAAACAACATTGTGTGTGTGAGTTAATGTGTGAGGGGGCGGGGCGGCTTGTTGCTGCTCAGGCATGGCCTGAGCTGAATGTCTTCAGACAGCATTAGACAATGCGGGCATGACAGGGGCTTCACTTAATTCATTGACCTCATTCCTTGATCCTGTTTATTTGTGTTCTTCTGGCTGCTTAGCGGGCTTCGCTTAATGACGGCGGGCAGCTAGAGCGGCGCGGCGGCTCAAGGTAACGC
>NW_019489453.1:0-471 GCF_002814215.2 Seriola lalandi dorsalis | reverse complement strand
AGGCTATGAGTCACATATGATCTCACAAGAATATGAAAGTGGAGAGTCGACAGATTCTAACAACATTTAAACCAGATTTCTACTTTGTGACATCACAAAGATAGAAATAGAAACATCCGATGACCTCAGGGGTTAAAGGCTTCTGAGTCTTCGGTTATTCGGCCTTTACAGTACATGATGAATGTACAGTGTCTTTTCTTTCAGTGCAGTTTTACAGCTGGAGACGTCACAGTGTCAGTCTGAGGCCGAGTGACCTTGAGTGACCTTGAGTGACCTTAAGTGACCTCCACTGTCTGTCATTGGGTTCCAAGGTCATTATATCCGTCAGGGCTCACCGGGGAGTAGATGGGGCCGTCTTCTTCGTCACCTGGTGATCACACAATGATAAAGATCAGGAAACGTGTGTAAGTGTAAACATCTGCCGTAACATCTGTTCAGTGACATTTACTTGAACTCAGGTTTGTTGTTTGT
>NW_019489452.1:0-471 GCF_002814215.2 Seriola lalandi dorsalis | reverse complement strand
TCACACAGAGACACACACTCCGACTGATGTTTATTATTGGTTGCAGACAGATTGGCAGCTCAACAATAGAGGGGGCAGAGAGCAGCTTTCCAATCAATGTGTAATTTCCACCTTTCCCATCGCGAGTGCAGAGCTATGACATTTGGTACATTAGCATGCTAGTGGTTCTGCGCAAACACACGCACACGCACACACACACACACACGCACATACACATGGAGCCAAAGAGGCAACAGGTCTTGGTCATCAATAAGGCGTCTTGTGTTGGATCTTTCCGTTGGGAGAACAATGCCCTGGCCCTGGTTTAAAAGAAACAAGTTGCTGTACCCACCCCTCCCTCTCTGCCTCTCTGTTTTTATACTTGTCAGGTTTATGTTCTCTGGTGGAGACATGAGAAAATGATTTTAGAGGAGAGGAGAGGAAAGGCAAAGGATATTGTTTTCATTGATTTTCAATACGGATCAATTAACA
>NW_019489451.1:0-471 GCF_002814215.2 Seriola lalandi dorsalis | reverse complement strand
CCACTGCTCTGCAGCCTCTCTAATGACCAAACTCAGCAGAGGGAGGGCTCTGCTGTGCTAACAGTAACCCTCCCGTCACAAAGAGGCAGAAAGAATGGCTCCCCTAATACTCTTCCTCTCCTTAATCTGCCTGTTCCTGTCTTAGCCAAAGAGATGAAAGGCGACGACAGAGAAGTTGGACAGCAGCCAGAGAGAGAGAAATGGGTGTACAAGGTTGCGTGGAGTAGATAAAGCACAGGGAGAAAGAGGATGGTGTGTGGGGGTATGTGTGTGCATGTGAGAGAGAGAGAGAGACAAAAGGCAGACAGACAGAGAGAGAGAGAGGGAGAAGGAAGCCATGCATCACCTTCATCTGTCTGAATGATCTCCTTAACCCCCAGTCTTTGCCAGTCAGCCCCTCTGGATCTCTGTATGGGGGTTAAACAGGGATTTAGCAAAAGCTGAAGCTGCCCTCAAATACGGTGAGCTCTC
>NW_019489449.1:0-471 GCF_002814215.2 Seriola lalandi dorsalis | reverse complement strand
TTTTGATTCGTCTTGGTTAGTGCTGTGGCCGTCTGTCACACTGACATACACTTGTGATTTCCAGGTGAGGAAGAAACTCCATAGGCATCGCTAGCGTACATCACACGTGATACTGCATGCTGACTCAGACTGTCCTGCTGGGCAAGTTGCTGATTTGTGTGGCATGTGGCTTGTGTGAAACAAAGCTGCGGAAGTTGATTAAACAAAGTCATCTAACAGATATGCCACTTCACACCAATTAATTCAAGGATGCACATTTAAATTCAGTACAATTAGTCTGCACTTTCATCTGACAGGCCTCAAAACTGGAATGAACTTAATGTGGCATACTGCAACGTCAGTGCTTTTCTAGTCAAGTTGGGTTCATTTATATAACCCAACATTTCAAATCATAAATTTTCCTCAGAGGGCTGTACAATCTTTCCTTGATCTGGAAGGAAAGGAAAAGGAAAAACTCCAACCAAAACTATA
>NW_019489448.1:0-471 GCF_002814215.2 Seriola lalandi dorsalis | reverse complement strand
CGTAGTTCCACCTTGGAACTGCAGTGAACCAATGACAGTCTCATAAAAACGGATTCAGACAGCCAGGGATTCATACGCCATGTAACCTAAGAAACCAATCCCGACAAGGGGCGGGGCAAAACAAACCCGAAACCTCGTCAGTACAGAGAATGAGAGTTTGAAATTGGCAACACCGCCGCTGCCGTTCTGATACGTCTCCTAGTCCTAGCACAACAAACTCCTCACTCCTCGACAAAGTCGTGAGTCTGGGTCTGACTGAGGCTGAGTCGCTCCGATGTTTCCTCCACTACCCATCTTGATACGCTCTGCTCTTTCACCTGTCAACCTGGGGCCTATCACCTGAGGGGTGAATGTAAAACAGAGATAACAAAAATAAAACTCCTGACCGCTTCAATGGGGGAAAGACAGAATCTGTTTTTTCTTTCTAATGTAAAGTGACCGTTCTCTACTTTCTCTTCACTGTTGCCTTGA
>NW_019489447.1:0-471 GCF_002814215.2 Seriola lalandi dorsalis | reverse complement strand
AGAAGCAAAACTGAATCCAGGTCTGTCAAACCGACACCTTTTAGTCCAGGTGTTCCTTGATGCATTTTTGCTGAGACAACAGGGCCTTTCATGGAGGACAGCAGCTCACGGTGTGTGGGCCAATGTCCAGCAAATGAGGTTGGCAGCCTCTGGATTTGTTGTCACAGGCTGAAGCTGCGTAAAGTTTTCCAAATGAGGGCTCGATGACCAGCACAGCCCGTTTCATATTGACACACGCGGCAGCGCTAATTTGGATTTTTAATGGTGGTAGATTTTATTTTGTTCCCAGCACACCTTCAGTCTGAACTGTCAGAGAGTTGATTTCCCCTTATTTATCTTCCAGAGCAGCTGTTCTTCCCGCACGCTGACGAGGGAAAATCTTCCTTGTCAAACTTTAATTTGAAAGAGTCTCTCTGTGTTTCAGCCGTCTTGTTGTTTGTTTATTTTTTAACGAGTGTGTCAGAGGGTGGG
>NW_019489446.1:0-471 GCF_002814215.2 Seriola lalandi dorsalis | reverse complement strand
TGTGTGTACATCCAAGTGTGTATTTAAGTTTTTTGAACGTGCTGTTGTAATATTGTGTAAATGTGTGTGTGCGTGTGCGTGTGTGTCAGCTCTGTAGTGTAGGCATGACAGCTCAGTTCTGTTCTGTGTCTGTTACCAGCTGTTGTACTTCACTCGCAGTTTCTCTGTGTGCGTGTGTGTGTATGTGTGTGTGTGTGTGTTTGTGTGTGTGTCTAACAGCACAGTGTTTGATGTTAGACACACCAGATTGGGGAGCAGGTTAACTTCACTGATAGAGAGTAGCTCCCTGCTCTGCCTCCATGAATCCTGACAACAACTGGTTAAAACAACCACCGAGTCGACTGCCGCATGAAACCATCCAGTCATTTCACCCTTTCCACAAACAAATAACTCACACGAAACAACAACCATAAACAGTTTCCTCTCAACGCTTCGCTTTTCACACTAAAACACCAGATACATTTTCAGATC
>NW_019489444.1:0-471 GCF_002814215.2 Seriola lalandi dorsalis | reverse complement strand
ACATGTCGAACACCCTAATTTCTTTCAAATGTATCCCCCATCTTAAGGCTACAGGTTCCGTGGTTCAACAGACAGATGCTGAGGCTGCGGCCAAGGTGAAAGCACCGAGCCATCAGTAACCCATCCATGTGTGCAGAGTATCACCGCTTTCAAGATTGGACTACTGATTAGAATAATTATTAGACTGAGATATGTGTGATCACAGCAGCCCTCTAGTCAGCCGAGCCTTTTAAAACTGTAAGGGCTAAAAATTAACCTTGTGTCATTGACTTGTACTGATTCTGATACTGATTTCATCACTTCTCATCTCTGCACTCAGCATTGATCATGTGGCTCTTATTCCACCTCCACTTGCCGACATCAAAAAGTAATTCTGAGGATAACTATCTTGCTCTGCTTGCCTACAGGAAGCTTCGTTTCAATTGGTGGCTGCATAGGAGGATTTCTGCCACAGCTACCAGGAATTAGTGG
>NW_019489443.1:0-471 GCF_002814215.2 Seriola lalandi dorsalis | reverse complement strand
GTGTTTTCCAAAAAAAAAAAAAAAAAATCCGCTTCGCCTCGATCGCCATCAATTATTGATTTCTCCTCCGTAAATGTTCTCAGTGTTCCTCCAGGCACGTGTAACCTCTGCTCAGCCAGTGTGAGGCAAGTTTCATATTCCTCTGCGGGTCTTCCTCTGAGAGAGCCAAATATATTCTGGGTGCTCTTAATTGAATTCAGCCGCGTAGGCCTATTATTCTAAGAAATCAAAACCTCGGCCTCGTAATTGACTTTTCTGTGCCTGAAATATGAGAAGGCCTCGTGAGATGTGGTTGAAATGTGAGAGCTCACTAGGCCTGCTCTCTCCTCTCTGTTCAAAACTCAGTGGATACTACTCTGTGGCCCCTCCGGCCGTTTCAAAGTCATGTTGCTGAATTTATGTGTGAGCAGATTTCAATGATATAATTAGTGATGATACTGTGTGTGTGTGTGTGTGTGTGTGTGTGTGTGT
>NW_019489442.1:0-471 GCF_002814215.2 Seriola lalandi dorsalis | reverse complement strand
AGAGGGGGGGGGGGGGGGGGGGGTGAATCCTGCTTATAATTGGCACTCATTTTAAAGGAAAATTGTTCAAGGGAATATTCCAGTCCATGGAGTAATATCTTATTTACAGAACGCTTCTCATTTTCAGTGCATGCTGGCAAAGGAAAATGATTGTGTCCCTGTATTTGTGAGCGGCTGTACAGAGAGCTGAGCGCTGCCACGGGTGTTTGTCATGCTCTCAGCACAGACCATTACAAACCTGATTGATTTTATGTTCGACTGTGAACAGAATCATTTGCCTCTGAGCGGCCTCAGAACTGATTCCTGCAAAATATCATTTTCTCCGGGATCGGGAGGAAATGTTTCTTTGGGGCTGTAAATCGGCGCCACGAGAGATGAATGGAGTCCCCGCTGCTGGCCCGCTTGGTTTTTGTTTACGTTGAAGGGGTTAGATGACAGCCATCTTGGATCGGCGGGGGGATAGAGGGCGGC
>NW_019489441.1:0-471 GCF_002814215.2 Seriola lalandi dorsalis | reverse complement strand
GACCCCAAAGACATGTTAGTTATCACTGCTCATTAGTCTGTACAGTTAAATTAATAGTTATCATAGGACATGTGAAGCTTAGGGAGCTATTCACTGAGTCTGGTCCATTTTCTGTAGCACAAGTTTCTTGTGTTTACCTTAAAAAATTGGCCGCTCAGTGTTTAGACGTTAGAACGGAGAGTAGAATTGATGAGATGACGTAATAAACGTGTTCAGTTGGATGAAAATAAATGATAAAGAAAGATCCAGAATCAATAACAGGATCCATCTGTAACGTCAGTGTGAAACACCAGCAGTTTGTGGCTACAGGAGAAAAACTGGAAAATTCACATTTTCAAATGAAAAGTTTTTTTCTGGATAATGTCAGAAAACAAAGAACGTGATAAATATCTGATATTCATGAGGAAAGGTTTTAAGAAAAGATAAATATTATTTTCACATGGAAACAAAGGATTGTTTTAGTTTTTATTA
>NW_019489440.1:0-471 GCF_002814215.2 Seriola lalandi dorsalis | reverse complement strand
TGCCTGAAATGTGTAAATAAATAAGAGCTGATTGCACTGGCTTTATTAGTTTGCCAGTATTTGGCAAGGTTTTACAACAGCTTTAGCAAGATTTAATTGAGGAAACATTCATAAATGAGACATGCGGTAGGTAGAGATAGAATTATAGGCACACCAATTTATATGGATAAACCCCACATCATAATGTTCTTGTAATGAAATTGCTTTTTAGACATATATAATGATAGAAGATGAATCAAACCGCCCCACAATGTCAGAAAACCCCCCAAAACACTCCAAAAGAATAAAAATAATCATAAGAATGCTTCATTAGAATCCTTATTGAAGCATCAGTTTTACTTTATTAGTTGAATTGTGTGGAAATGTGTAGTATATGTGTGTGTGTGTGTGTGTGTGTGTGTGTGTGTGTGTGTGTGTGTGTGTGTGTGTGTGTGTTCCTATATTACGATGTGGGGACATTCATGTGTAAGA
>NW_019489439.1:0-471 GCF_002814215.2 Seriola lalandi dorsalis | reverse complement strand
CAGTGTGCAGCTTACATGCAGGTACCATATCTGACAAACCCTGACCCCACTGGTTGTCACCGTTAACAATTTAAATTCCCGCTGCCATCGTAAAGCAAACAGGACGCCTGATGTCAAACCTCAGGCCCTCGTATAACCGCACGAACCTTCACGTCAGCTTAGCTCGACAGCCAGTCGCGCCTTGAGCCGCTGTTACTGCAAACAAATCCGTTTGTCGTTGACCAGCAGCGCTGCTGAGAGCGGGCACAGGGGGCGAAGCTTTGTTTAAGCCTGGCTCTGACACATTTGACCGGTTAAGCTACCGCCAAACTGCGGGGGGACAGTGCGGGAGGGGGAAAGGAAAATACAGACACAATGAGTCTCTAAGGTGACTAAAGCCCAAACCTGGGTGGAGGCTACAAACCAGACAGAGTCCCGCGGGAAACAGGGCGGAGAAAAAAATAATAATTTAGACCTTTTTTTTTTTTTTTT
>NW_019489438.1:0-471 GCF_002814215.2 Seriola lalandi dorsalis | reverse complement strand
ATGGATGGATGGATGGATGGATGGATGGATGGATGGAAATACAGATGGATAGATGGATCAGCAGAATGCATGCCTGGATGGACAGAGGGAATACTCTAATGGAGTGGTATTGAGATAGATGAGGGGGAGGATGCTGTGGTTAGGTGCATCAGCAACTAAATAGTGATGAATTGTGGCTGCTGTCAGCAGCACTAAGTATAACAGACATAGTAAAGCAGCCTGGCTCATCCATAATCAGCAGACAGAGATTGTCTTCATGCCAGAAGAGAACTTCTCTGGAAATAAAGCACTGAGAGCATCTACCAATCTGTCTTTCTATCCTCACTTCATCATCCCCTTTTCTTTTTATATTCTCATACTCTTGGTGTTCTTGCCCTTTAAATCTCTTCACTTGTATTATTCTCTCCTCATTTCTCTTCTTAAAGCCTTGCATCTCTCAGTCTGTCTCTCTCTCTCTCTCTCTCTCTCTCT
>NW_019489437.1:0-471 GCF_002814215.2 Seriola lalandi dorsalis | reverse complement strand
TGTTACTGGGCATCAAAAGTCTCTAAAATGCTTAGATGTAAATTATGTGTGGCAAGTCCCTCTTGATGGCCATAATAGTGCGAGACAATGATGATGTTTTGATAAAGACAAGATGGAGATTTGTGGGACGGGGAGGCCCGGAGGCTCTGATGCATTGTCGCCCATTTCCAGCAGAAAACACTCAAAGATCACACACTCTGTCGAGTTATTCATAAACCTCCCTCTTGCTAGAACAGACACAAGTAGTGGGACAAGGTGTGACGGACTGAATGAGGCCAAGGATGTGGATATTGATGGCTCTATTAGGACACTATAAGGCATCATCTGCTCACTTGTGTGTGTAATACTGACAGCCAGAATAATAATGGCTGTCTCACATCAGTGGAGGAACTGTTGGACCTTCACAACCCAGAATGCATTACACTTGTTTACCTTGCATATTTTCGTAAAAAAAAAAAAAAAAAAAAAAAA
>NW_019489436.1:0-471 GCF_002814215.2 Seriola lalandi dorsalis | reverse complement strand
ATAGGAAAAATGCACAAAAACACACCATCATGCAGGTCTCCATTCCTCTTCTCCTGCATGGCCTGTTCAAAGCTGCTGTGGAGGATCTTGTTGAGGGTGGTGATCCACTCCTCCATCTCTGCTTCACTGTCGGCAGCCAGCAGGAACGTGCTCTTATCCTGCATCTTGAGCTCAAAGGCGAACCGACGCACTTTGCTGTTCTAAAGACCCACAAATACTAAATTAAATTAATATTTCTAAACTCACTTTTAGTCTGTTGTATGGTTTCAAAGGGCCCTAGTACCTGAACAACCCCCATGCATGAGTCAAGGAAGATGGTTCCTTTGGGTTCTTTGGAGGTGTTCTCGTCTTTGTAGAAGTTGAGGTTGTAAGACCCATCTCCAAGCTGAGCCAGATGGAAGTACCTTCTCTTGAAGGACTAGAGGATGAAAATAGAGTTAAACGTTAACATTGCAAACTGCTTCTTCCTCT
>NW_019489435.1:0-471 GCF_002814215.2 Seriola lalandi dorsalis | reverse complement strand
ACACACACACACACACACTTCCACACACAAAGCCTAGATATAGAATCTAACCCATAATTGCGCTATCAATAAAACTCCTAACCTGGAACATCCGGGGTCAAATTACAGGCGGATGAAACTCACCATGAATTTTCAAATCACCCCAGTTCAATTCCATTTGTACATGTAGAAAATAAAATTCCACTAAATTATAAAACCACCATAGCTGACCTGAATGGGCAGCTCATCATCATAAATGCATCCATTTACAATATTAACTACAGCTAATCTTTACAGCCTGAACATCAACGATCCAACAACTTCTCAGCAACGGCTTCGCAGCAACAGCTGGTGAGTGAAAAACTCATCTTATTCATCCCTCCAGAAGTCATGCTGCTGTTGCTCCCCTCTCACTCTGACTCAAAAATCATGCCCCCCCACCACACACACACACACACACACACACACACACACACACACACAATCCATCCT
>NW_019489434.1:0-471 GCF_002814215.2 Seriola lalandi dorsalis | reverse complement strand
GTCTGTGCGGTATCTTCGTTTCCATTCAACCTCCGCTGCACTCGCAACACGACGGCAGGTGATTCTCCATTACCGACTTCTTACATGTGGCATGATATGATATAACACAGAATACACACGATATAACACCATAACAAGACCCCACGCCTGTTTTGCTGATTTCTCTGCATCCTACCCAAACGTCTGACACACATCCACCTGGACTCCAGCCGTCAGATACAGAATAACATCAAATACAAACAGAACCTCAGCACCCTCCACTAAGTCTTTATATTAGAACATATATAACATGCAATGACAACACCTTTACCAAATTAAATATGTGTCTAAGAGGCTCTTACACTTCCTGTTGTTGGCTTCTCTGGTTAATCAGGTGCTGCACAAAAACAAAATGGAGAAAAGGGAGGCAGCGAGGAGGAGGAGGAGGAGGAGGAGGAGGAGGGGGAGGGGGAGGAGGACAAACTGGAAGTC
>NW_019489433.1:0-471 GCF_002814215.2 Seriola lalandi dorsalis | reverse complement strand
TCTCACCTACTCACAGCTAACCAAGCACTGTGATGCAGCTGACCAGATTTGAATGTGGAGTTTAAAATCTTGTCAGATGATCTGAGAAGCTCTTCCTTTGAGTGTACTGAGGCTTTACCCACTCCCACTCAGATCCTGATTGGATCACTTGAGACACATTAATACCAGGTCACAACAGGGCCTCAGAGACCCTGATCGGATCACCTGAGACACATTAATACCAGGTGTGAACATGTGTTTTTTAAAAATATATACACTGCTTTCCTTTACAAGTTACACCAGACAGGCCCAGACCAGGGTCACACATGAAACCATATAAATCCTTATCCAGGGTCTCCTAATGATGCAGTATTTGCTCTCCTAGGGCTGCAAGTTACAGTAGGAGATATGGGAACCTTCAGCCCTGGCCCCTCCTTGTGTGTGTGTGTGTGTGTGTGTGCGTGCGTGCGTGCGTGCGTGCGTGTGTGTGTG
>NW_019489432.1:0-471 GCF_002814215.2 Seriola lalandi dorsalis | reverse complement strand
ATTTCCTAGGCATTAGCCTTCTAATTACTATTCACAACGAAAGCTATTACAACATGTGTCCAAGACTACATAAAATATGTAATTATATGATATATCAGGGCTTTTATAACTTTTCCAAACAGAATTTATCAAATAAACGTTTCCATAAATGACTAGGTCTTCACTAATATCAACCACTGGTTTACAACAACGTACCTGATGTCTCAGATGAAGTCTTCCTTTCACTTCCAGTAGACAGTGATTTGGCCCTGCCATTGGTTGCTACAGTGTCATGATAGGCTACAAGTCTCTGGGTCAGATCAGCCAGCAGAGACAGACACTCCCTACTGATGGCGTTCCAGTTATGAGGATGGCCACCTGAGGAAGACAAGAATGAAAACATACAGTACACTAAACACATTTTGCTTTTGTTCTGAGCTGAAAATACAATCTGAAGTGTGTTGAGATTTATTTTACTCAGGACAAAAAAAA
>NW_019489431.1:0-719 GCF_002814215.2 Seriola lalandi dorsalis | reverse complement strand
GGCCTAAATAAAATGAAACTAGAGTCACCTCCTCGTGGTCGTATCCCTCCGCCACTCAGACTAGTTCCAGGTTACATCCCTGTTTATTCAGAGTCAGAGAGAATATGAACCATTGGTGTGAAATTTTCTCATAATTGCTGTGAAGTCTTGAGTAATGGCTAAAAAGTGTTTTGAGAGGTCACAGCAACCTTTGACCTTTGACCTTTGACCACCAAAATCTAACCAGTTCATCCTTGAGTCCTGGTGGTTGATTTATTTTCACTTTGTTTAGTCTCTTTAATCCAGAAGCATCAGCTCAGTGAAAACGTTCCATCTAGATTCATTATTGTGCAGACACAGGAATTATATTGATTATATATCTGACTGTAGTTCATCACATGACCACGAGTCTGATGTCAGACCCAGTCAGATGAGCTTTTTCCAGATTTGCTTTTTTTTGGGATAAAGCTGAAGATCTTTTTTTTTTTTTTTTTTTTACATTTTATTGTATAAATTTTTCTGTTGTAGATTTCTGAGCAGATTTCATTGGAAAAAAGTATTATTCATTATTATACAATTTAAATGTAGTGTGTTTGTGAGTGTATTTACACTGTATATACAGTATGTGTGTATGCATGTGTGATGATGCACTCACGTGTCCAGCCTGTGTCCCTGTTGGTGTCTCTGCAGGAAAATGACCTATTTACTAACGATGTCATTAACTCACGGCGGTGCTGTGT
>NW_019489430.1:0-471 GCF_002814215.2 Seriola lalandi dorsalis | reverse complement strand
ACGGGTCCTGTGCTAAAGCGGCCAGCAATCATCAATCTTACTACTATGTTACCAACAACCAGCTGGGTCCGAGAACAACAAGGCCTTTTCACAACTATTTCAGCCAGTGTGAGTACAATAATACCACATTCCTAATCCCTGCTGACAAGAAATGAAGTTGCATAAATGAAATGAACAGGAATGGCTCCAAAGCCTGAAATAGCTGCATCAGACAGGAGTCTCAGAGAATAATGTAATTGGGGTTCTTAGTGACAAGCTGAGCAGGGAGGGAGGGAGGGAGGGAGGAGGAAAGTTCAGAGCTCTTCCGGGCTTCCACACAATATAAAGACGCATTAGTGTGAGACAAAATGATTTGTTAAGATGAAAGGTAAAGAGGCAGAGGAAGGTTCAGAGACAGTGTGTAGCTGTGTTTTTTCAAGTATCAAAATAACAGAGAGTAGTTTTCATTCATTAAACACTTCAATATAAATT
>NW_019489429.1:0-471 GCF_002814215.2 Seriola lalandi dorsalis | reverse complement strand
AGGTATCCTATTGTACGCAGATTCTATATAGTCCCATGGTGCACAATCATACATGGATATACTATTAACACCGGTATTTGAATTCCTTTTCATCTTTGCAGAAGCCTTTGCAAATTTGCATTTTATTGTCTTAAACTGTGGTGGACACACTTAGTTAGCAATTTGCTCAGAATGAGAACTGTTCATAGTCGAGTCTGTGTATTATACTAAGTAAGCAGAATATTGAGACATTGCTTCTTCCATAATAATGCAACTTATGAATTTGATCCATACGCAGAAACAGAACTATGTTTCACTGTGGAAGCAAAGAATGTGCTTCCACAGTGAAACCATTTTTTTTCTCATTGATCATATGTCATAAGTTTAAGTCTACAATTCCACACACACATATATATATGTATATATATATATATATATATTGATTAATTTGTCAGTTGATCACCAGAAAATTAATTGGCACCCAGTTTGATT
>NW_019489428.1:0-471 GCF_002814215.2 Seriola lalandi dorsalis | reverse complement strand
CGATTCAATGATGACTTTTTCACTGTTTCTCAGAACAAGCCATCTAAACATCTACATCTGCAAAAAAAAAAAAGAAAAATATAAAGATCATGTGTGACAGTATTTCTGAAAGACACTGATTCATGCAGAAACATACTGTATATCTGGGTTTCTATCTCCATGTATTTTTCACATATTTTACTTTATAAAGCTTAGATTTGTTTCATTTTTAAATGTCAGCTACTCATACTGTAAATAATATTAATCCAATTGTATCATGTTGTGCCTATAAACATTCTACAAAGTGCTTCTGCTCTTAGTTTGCTCCTACACAAGATCCCTTATCATCCACCACCATACAAGTCTATTCTTAACTGGCTGTGCAGCCAGGGCTTCCCAAACTTTTTCTGTGCACATGCAGTTTACATATCGACACCCTCTTAAAATAATGGCCTAAGTCATTTTTTCAGGTTTTTCAGGAAACACAAAAAA
>NW_019489427.1:0-471 GCF_002814215.2 Seriola lalandi dorsalis | reverse complement strand
CTTGAACAGAATCACAGGATGTCATTACTGTGGTAAACCGTCAAGTCAACCTATAATGTAAATCATCTGAAAAGTGGAAAGACAAGGGAGGAACTCAAATAGCACAGTGCCACTTTGTAATCCGAGATCAAAACTAATTGTGATGGACTTACTTTGATTCTGTAGAATGTGGGCTTCTTAGTTCTGAAATTGCATGTGTGAGCCGCGGTAAGTTACTGCGGTAACTCATCGCTAAAAAAAAAAAGCTGCTAAAATCTGGCACCATAGCTTATCTCTACCTTTAAGTATGAGAAACTGTCAATGCTTGCATACATTTAACTATTATGACAGCAAATATTCTAACAGTTATTTAAGTGCTTTCAACAATGACAATAGAAGATGGCGTTAGTTCCCTGCACTTGTGTGAAGTTTGGATAGTTGTCAAAAACTGAAATGACAGATTCTAATCAAAAAACTCTTTCATTCCACTTT
>NW_019489426.1:0-471 GCF_002814215.2 Seriola lalandi dorsalis | reverse complement strand
TATATGAAGCAGACCATTAGCTGCTGGATGAGTCTCTTTATGTCCAGCCTATTTAGATAGAAATATTGTTCTGTTTACTTTGTGGGGGAAAACTCTTACCCACCTTAGAGTGACAGCTGGACTGGGCTTTTGTACCGAAGCTCCAGGCAGCAGGTTGTATGCATTAAGCTTGTGATCATTGTTTTCTGAGTTAGTGATCACTTAAATCTGATTTTGCTTTATATGGCGTGTACACGACAGCAGGCTAAATGCACATGTATGTTATATGGTATGCATACTGTTTTCAGGTGGATTTCACCTGATGGCTGATGACAACAAACCACTGAAATTCTGAAGCTCTTGTAACTGAGAACAAAATAACATATGAACTTCTGATACTTCATGTGTGACAGCCTACTGAATGTGTGTGTGTGTGTGTGTGTGTGCGCGCGCACCTGTGTGGGTATATCGTATTGATGCGCGTTCCGTGGC
>NW_019489425.1:0-471 GCF_002814215.2 Seriola lalandi dorsalis | reverse complement strand
TTTTTTTTTTAGCTTTTTTTGTGTGGATTCTCAAAGTTAACAGTCAACATTTAAAATGTGTTGGCCAGACAAAAAAACTAAAAAATCTACTACTACAAAGGTTGAATGAGGCCAAGAGGCAGTATTACTTTGGTCTTAATTACATCATTTGCTGCTCTGAGTCTGTGTGAGATGAAGCAGCGTAATCTCTGCCCAGATTTCCAAACAGATGTCCTGTTAACCTTGGTCTTTCCTTTTAATCAAAGGACCGCTAAGCTATCTTGATAGCTACAAGACAGCTCCATGGCTGTTAAGTCAGTTGAACATGACCACACAAAAGTATCACATCAGGAGATACAGTAACTTGAAAACCTCTTTTTGGAGCCTGTGTAGAATCATTTTTCAGAACAATCAACAATCAAACATCAACTAGGATGATTTATTTAATGTGTTAACAGTAGTTTTATTCATTTATTTACTTATTTATTTTTT
>NW_019489424.1:0-471 GCF_002814215.2 Seriola lalandi dorsalis | reverse complement strand
GGCTGGGCTGGGCCGTCACATCAGATTTTAGTAGATTTCAGATTTGTAATTCATTTCTTGTTTTTCCCTCCAGCATTAGATGGAATTGGTGAATGATCGAATCATCTGAATCACAGCGACTGAGTGGATCCACCATGGACGTTCCTGGTCTACATCATCTGGACCGGTTTGTCCAGTATCCAGTATCAGTTGCCCAGCAGCCATCACTGTTTATCTACCTCCACCAGCCTCACTAATATTCACACTAATATTCACACTAATATTCACACTAATATTCACACTAATATTCACCACCACCGTGTCATCGTTCGTCTTCACACACAGCAGTTATGTAACTGTGTCAGAGCAGTGGATCTCAGCTCAGTCTTCACTCTCCCGTCCTGCAGTCTGAAAGTTCACGCTTCAGCGACATCATTCTCCTCCTACAGCCGAGACACACACACACACACACACACACACACACACACACAC
>NW_019489423.1:0-471 GCF_002814215.2 Seriola lalandi dorsalis | reverse complement strand
ATATATATATATATATATATATAGTTGTGTTGTTGTCATTTTTGCAGGTGAGTGGGAAGAATCATACATCACCCATATTGCCACTCTGTTACCCTGAGTTACATCCACTGCCAACGCTTTCTTTCTTTCTCGTTTCTATAAAACACAAGATATTTGTTTTCTTGTGCACAAACTTTGAATGTTTTTCATTGGTTTTTATTAGCTCTCTACATGACACGTGCTTTTTTAGTGATGATCTGATCTTCAAGTGCTTACAATGTAGATAAAGAGAACACCACCTCCTCCCACATCCCTCCCTCTTCTACACACGTGATTATATTTAAAAAAAGAAAAACATTTTCAAGGTTTTAAAAGCATTCAACTACACACACATCTGCTGTCACAACATTTAGCAATTCGTTGAATCCAGGAAATCTTTTCACAGCGGAGTTTACGACTACAATAAACTGTGCAGCTCTATTTAGAGTAAGA
>NW_019489422.1:0-680 GCF_002814215.2 Seriola lalandi dorsalis | reverse complement strand
AAAAAAACATTGTAGTATAGTAAGGCATAAAAATGTCAAAAAACATGATAGTATAGTAACGCACAAAAATGTTTAAAAAACATCATAGTATAGTAAGGTATAAAAATTTCAAAAAACGTGAGGCATAAAAATGTTTTTTTTTTAAAACATCATAGTATAGTAAGGCACAAAAATGTCAAAAAAAACATCATAGTATAGTAAGGTATAAAAATGTCAAAACACGTAAGGAATAAAAATGTCAAAAAACATAAGGCTTAAAAAGTCAAAAAAACATCATAGTATAGTAAGGCATGAAAATGTAAAAAAAAACATAAGGCATAAAATTTCAAAAAACGTCATAGTATAGTAAGGTATAAAAATTTCAAGAAACATAAGGTATGAAAATGTTTTAAAAAACGTCATAGTATAGTAAGGTATAAAAATTTCAAGAAACATAAGGTATGAAAATGTTTTAAAAAACGTCATAGTATAGTATGGCATAAAAATGTCAAAAAAACATTATAGTATAGTAAGGTATAAAAATTTCAAAAAAACATCATAGTATAGTATGGCATAAAAATTTCAAAGTACGTCATAGTATAGTGTGGCATAAAAATCTCAAAATACGTCATAGTATAGTAAGGCACAAAAATGTTTAAAACATCATAGTATAGTAAGGTATAAAAATGTCAAAAAAAAAA
>NW_019489421.1:0-471 GCF_002814215.2 Seriola lalandi dorsalis | reverse complement strand
TACTACAGTGTTACTGGAGTGTAGTCTGACCTGGTTTGAAGTCGCTGTCGAACATGGCTTTGCGGCCCACGTAGTATTTGTAGGTGACTTTCTGAGCTGGGCTGTAGTCGTTCTTCAGGTTGGAGCTGTCGATGGCTCTGATCAGAGGCTTACACAGGTGCAGCTTATTGATCTGCAGCACACAAACGATAACCAATCAAGGATCAGTACAGTCAAAGTTGCCCTACAAGTGAACTTCAGAGTTCAACCACTAATGATGGACGGGTCCACAGTGAGCTCAGACCTTGAAGTAGATCTTGAAGAGCTGGTTGCTCAGAAACATCATCCCCCACTTCTTCGAGTCCTCGATCCCGGCACGACTGCACCAATGAAAACTGTTTCACTGCTCCATGTAGAACACATGATCCTCCGCCTAAAGCTGTGTCTGTATAGATGTACACAGTGTGTGTGTGTGTGTGTGTGTGTGTGTGT
>NW_019489420.1:0-471 GCF_002814215.2 Seriola lalandi dorsalis | reverse complement strand
AACAGTCTCTCTCAAGTTCAGTAACTTTCAGTTCAGTTGCATATCTTCTGTCATGTTTTGAAATGACAGCAAAAAAAGAAAAGTCCTTTAGAGGAGCTAAGTCACTTACGTTGAGGAGCTCTGTTGGTTGAGCTGGGATGGATCTGTAGGAGGAGCAGGAGGGGGAGGAGGAAGAGGAAGAGGAGGAGAGGGGTCATAGCTTTCTGGAAAGACATAAACAAACAAACATAAAGAAAGAAACAATGTAAGTGCATGTCACTCAACACAACACACACAAAAAACAACAACTACCAAACTCAAAAGTGATGCTTCCTAATAGCTTTATAAAGCACATGTTTTACTTGAACTAGTAGATGCAGTTTAGTCTATTTCACTATAAGATCTAACATATCACCGTTGATTAAAAAAAAAAAAAAATCTCCAGGATCAAAGATTATACAACTGTTGCACCTTATTCAGTTACTAAAGTCT
>NW_019489419.1:0-472 GCF_002814215.2 Seriola lalandi dorsalis | reverse complement strand
GAGGAGAGGAGAGGAGAGGAGAGGAGAGGAGAGGAGAGGAAAAGAAAGGAGAGGAGAGGAGAGGAAAGGAGAGGAAAAGAAAGGAGAGGAGAGGAGAGGAAAGGTCAGGTCACATTTTTTGTTTTTAAAAAAGGGAAATAAAACTTTTAATATTCGCAGAGCTAAACTAGAGACTGTGAGTTGTGGTTGTTGCACCTCGTCCAGGTTAATTGGTCCGATCTGGAACCTGAGGATGATGATCCACAGCAGACCCAGGATCAGCGTCCGGTCCCCGTCCACCACGTTCTCCGGACCAATCAGATCCACCCGAATCTGACGGAGAAGAGGGTGACTGTTCAGTGTAGAGATCGACACAGGGACCATGAGCTTCACAGTTTACAGTGTTTTTTCTGAGCGCCTTGGACAGGTGAGCTACCTTGGTTTTGAGGAAGTTGATGGCGATGCTGTTGTTCTCCAGACAGTGGACTCTCAG
>NW_019489418.1:0-472 GCF_002814215.2 Seriola lalandi dorsalis | reverse complement strand
AAAAAACACACCAGGATTGGGTAAATTTACATATACAATAATATCCTAGACTTTATGGAAAACAGTAGACAAACTGTTCTATTTTGTAATACTGTCACCTACGTTGGATATAGTGTAATGTAAAGAGGGTAAAACGAGACTTACAGTTGCCTCGTACCCGCAGGAGTCCAGGATGAGTTTCTCAGGCTGGTGATGCCAGGCGGACACTGTGGCGTAGGTAGCAGAGTGGCTCGGTGGCCGGAGGTTTAAACGAGACTCTTTGTGTCGCTCACTCTGTCTGTCCTGCAGAGATGTAAAATCATTGCTGAACATAGTGAAAAGAAAAGACACAACAAGCGCCAGTAACATGAAACAAATTCATTTCTTCTATAAGACTGTGGGAGACCACTGCTTTGTTTGTGTCAGTGTCACCTTTACATCACAGATCCACATCTCATTCATCTCAGACAATAAAGAGTGATTACACGAAGTA
>NW_019489417.1:0-472 GCF_002814215.2 Seriola lalandi dorsalis | reverse complement strand
GTGTGTGTGTGTGTGTGTGTGTGTGTGTGTGTGTGTGTGTGTGTGTGTGTGTGTGTGTGTTTCTGAAGCTGCAGCTTACTCCCAACCAACAATGTGATCTAGACTTATTCACTATGTCTCTAATTTAACTTTAATCTAATCTTATTTAACTAGACAGATCAATTTAGTGAATGTTCTTTTTGCAGTGATGCCTGTTGCCTGCAGGGGATCACTTGTGATGAGTTTATGGATATATGGCTCTAATTTGAGCCTCTCTTGGCACTGCTCTCTGAATATAACAGCACAAGCCTTGTGCCTTTGTTGTTTTTTTAACATCTTAAATTGTGGTCCCTGTATGGAGCTGGTTGCACACTCATCAGCACAAAGTGGCTGTGGAGACATCCAAGCAGAATGCATGCAGGCTGTGCATGGAGCATGCTGCCATGTCAGGCTTCCCAGGAATTCACACACAGCGGGTTCATTTGGCGAAACT
>NW_019489416.1:0-472 GCF_002814215.2 Seriola lalandi dorsalis | reverse complement strand
ACAACACTGTAGCTGGGTGTGCACGCACATACGGACCGTGCACACACATACAGACCGTGCACACACATACAGATGCTGTACCTGATGTGTTTGCCACATCTGCTCCTTTAACATCCAACATGATTGAAATATGTTGGATGTTAAAGTTCTGTTTAAAGAAGCTGTAAGTGAAAGTGAGTGGACTGACAGAACTACATGAGGCTTCTGCTCCGAGCGCTGGATGGTTATGAAAGTCGGACCGACCTGCTGAGGAAGCCTCGGCACTGCGCCTGCAGCCGGATGATCTTGTTGCGGAAGGCCACGAAGCGTTTCCTCACAAAGAACATGCGGGTGTAGCGCTGCAGCGTGAGAGCGGCGAGGTGACGGGAGCGCTCCCGTTTACACTCCAACAGCTGGTAGATGTCCTCCTTCAGAAATATCTGGCATTCACACACACACACACACACACACACACACACACACACACACACAC
>NW_019489415.1:0-472 GCF_002814215.2 Seriola lalandi dorsalis | reverse complement strand
TCCCCTTCAGGACCACAATAGCTCACTGGCCAGCCAATCTCTGCTTGCTGATATCCTGCATTCCCCTGCACTCTGCATTCCAGCCATTTTTCTCCCTTTCCCCACTTTTTCCTCTTATCTTTCCGCCTTCACTTTATTCCCTCAAACTCCTTTCTGCCACCTATCTCTCTTCCACACTTCTTATTCTCTCTGTTGCTTTCCCTGCCTGGCTTTCACTCTGTCCTTCCCTGTGACTTTGTGTTTCTGCTGAGGCTGTCTGCTTTCCTTCATCTCTTCCTAACAGACACACAAACACAGCCATCCATCTATCCATCCACACACACACACACACACACACACACACACATAGATTCACAACCCCATTCCCACACAAATGGCTTGAACTGTTTCATTAACCTCCCACTATTCTCTTTCGACCCATTCCGGGATTGTTGAAAGTGCCCGGCGAGTAAACCAGCGTGACTCACTCTTG
>NW_019489414.1:0-472 GCF_002814215.2 Seriola lalandi dorsalis | reverse complement strand
GAGTCAAATAAAAGGAAAAATATAATATATATAATATATAAAATAACTTTTTAAACAACAATTAACGCGCGGTTCAGCAATTCAACAGTTAGAGCCAACATCATTTTGTTTTGTTTTTTCTCATTTGTTGGCAATGTTTATTTTACTACACCTGTGTTAGCCTATTTGTGTTAAGATTAGAAAAACCATGTTTTAGACTTGTGTTCAAGATGTTATTTTCCCCCTCAGCCAAAGTGTTACAGCAGATTATGTTCCTGTAAAACTCACTGGTCCAAAATTGATGGTGGTACAGTTCATAAATGTACACAAACTGTGTTCTTTACCGTTGTAACTAGTTTGTTCATTTAATTGTTATTTAGAGTTAATAGTTTAAAGAAATCAGTTGTTCCTGTGTTTGGCAAAGTTTCTGTCTGTCAGAGTATATTTGACATTTATATTAATATTAAAATAAATCAATGGATACATTCACTAT
>NW_019489413.1:0-472 GCF_002814215.2 Seriola lalandi dorsalis | reverse complement strand
CCAATGTTTTCCCTACTCCAAATATAAAATCACCACACAGACATAAACAGCAGGTAGACAGGCAGCAGTGTGACGCAATGGGAGGACGTGTGTGCTTTTGTTAATGAGGCATAATATTTGGCTGCTAGACTGAGAAAGTTTTCTGCTTCGTTGAAGTGATTGGAAAAAAAAAAGTTGGAAATGATTTTTAATACTCCAAACAATCTCATGTTTATCTCACCTTAAAAGCCTCAAAAGTAGAAGCTGCTCTTGCAAATCAGTGTAAATATCGTTGAAGTTCATTAAGTAGGATTTAGCATATTCTCAATCTAATCTAATTCTTCTTTATATTTGCAGACGGTGACAGAAATGTGAAGCTGCTGAGCTCTGATTGGAACTTCATCCTCAGTAAAATATCATCAGAGGAGATGAATCTGCTCCTGACCCTTTCTCGTCGATGCTTCACTCACACTTCCAATCACAAGACTGTAAT
>NW_019489412.1:0-538 GCF_002814215.2 Seriola lalandi dorsalis | reverse complement strand
TGTGTGTGTGTGTGTGTGTGTGTGTGTGTGTGTCTCACCTGACAGGGGGAGGGTCTGGCTGCTCCTTCTGCTCAGCGGGCTGCACAGGGAGGATCGACTAAACAACAAAGGAAAAACAAAACTATCATCAGCTCACGTCCTTTAAAGAGTTTTTATAATCCAGCGCCGTGTTTAGAGCTTGAGATCAGCTGATCTATTACCTGGGACTCTGATAGGCCGAGCTCCTCCAGGGCAGGTTTCGACTGGCGGTCCTGATCCGGGAGCGGCTCTGGTGGGGTGTCCAGGTCCAGCAGACACTGTGAGGGGCTGATGACGGGGGCGACGGGGGTTTGATGCTCTGAGGGAGCCGGGCTGGGGTCATCCAGGACAATCAGGACTTCCTGTTTCTATGGCGAAATTTACACTCAAATCTATGATGTCGTATTTCCTCTGAGTGTGTGTGTGTGTGTGTGTGTGTGTGTGTGTGTGTGTACCGTGTAGCTGTTATAGAGAGGATGTCCAGGTTTAGGCCGGGGGGGCAGAGGCGGTCCTCTCTTCG
>NW_019489411.1:0-472 GCF_002814215.2 Seriola lalandi dorsalis | reverse complement strand
TATAGGTGACATATATGGCAACAGAACACATATATATATACATATATTACATTTCTGTACATTTCTGCATCATTTCCTGTCAGTACTAAACAGCACAGCACATACATGCCAGTGCACAGACTCTACTACAGAGCTCATATGACCAAACCTTCAGCTCCACTGCAGTGAGCTGAATGTAAGGTGTGACACCTTGTTCATGAGGATCACACCTGGATCACACCTGGATCACACCTGAAGTCATTAAAGACACAACAGAGTGAGGAGTTCCAATAAATGTTTTAATGATGTATAAATGTGATTGATATCAGTATAAAACAGATGATGTGAACAACAGGCTGCATATTAAAAAGTGAAATGAAACATTTACAGATGGGGAACACTGACAGGAGTTTCTACTGAACTAATGGGGGGGGGGGGTCATCCTCAGCTCATCTTTTATTACTGAAAAGCTGATTGAAGATGTGAATCTTTT
>NW_019489410.1:0-472 GCF_002814215.2 Seriola lalandi dorsalis | reverse complement strand
GTGTGTGTGTGTGTGGTTGAATGATGCTCACTGGGTCGGAAGCCACTGGAGTGAGTGAGTGAGTGAGTGAGTGAGTGAGTGAGTGTGTGAGTGTGAGTGTGAGTGTGTGTGAGAGAGAGAGACGGCAGCCATGTTGGAAGAGTTGGATCTGTATGAAGTACGTTTCTCACCGTGTTTGAAGACGCCGATGAGCAGGGATTTGTCGGCCTCGCTGTCCCACCAGTCGGCCGGGACCTCGGCGTGGAACGGCTGGGGGATCCAGATATCCAGCTCGCTGCGGCAGACACAAACATATCACATTACTGATAATCAAACTTAACTGGTCGTGTGTGTTCAATTTGCTTCGGTACGGCGACAGTCTTGTATTTCAATAATCATAATAATCATCGTAATGAGGAAAAGAGAAAAGGGGACAGCAGAAATTAGATTACCATCCATTTGTGCTGTAATCAGATTGTGTAAACTGTCAGCC
>NW_019489409.1:0-472 GCF_002814215.2 Seriola lalandi dorsalis | reverse complement strand
TATGTTAAAGATTTGGCAGGTAATTACAAGTTTTTTGTCAACCTGCCATCCTCCCTGTCCAGCCCACAACCTGACTGTGTTGTGTATTGATGAAACCATGACGCTGTCCGTGGTGCTGAAGTAACAGACGGCTTTATACAAACTCCTCATTTCATATTCAATTACCTCTAAAGCAAATATCAAGAATTCTCAGGTAATTTTAAGAGACATATTTTAGCAATGTTCAGAGTTTCCGGAAGAAGTGAAGTAGCGGTTGTAAGAGCTAAATGTTGCTTAGTGATCTTTTATTTCCATTACTATGGCAACGAGTTGGAATGTATACGAGTGCCGTAGCTGTCACTTCAACTGTTGCTGCTTAAAGTCTCTAATCTGACTTTTAGTTCCTGTAGTAGTGGAATACTATCTTTCATCTGTCCTCATAAATCTTCACATCCTTCAAAGTTTTTAACACAGATGTTCTGTTCAAAACATT
>NW_019489408.1:0-472 GCF_002814215.2 Seriola lalandi dorsalis | reverse complement strand
AAAAACCTGCTGAACGTCTGCTTCATAAGTTATCAGAGAAACAATCAGAACAAAGGTTAGCATCAATCTCAGCCCCAACTCTTCCCTGACGTCTCTGTCCTCTGTACAGCGTCGCTCAAACACTGACTTTAAATGTTGCCTTTTGACTTGACAGTTGTCCTTCTGCACTGGTTAGGAAACAGCAGTGGACATGAACCCACAGAGTGAAACTGCTCACAGGTATTTGTGATGGTGTTGACTGAGGCAACAGTAGGAACCACCACGACCCTAAACTGAAGAATTAGTACATTGCAGTTAGTAGAAACAGTTCCTCTGTTGTTCATCTCAGTGACACTAGTTGGTCACAAAGGTTTGCAGGAATCCCTTTGAGATGAATTTCATGACAGTGAAGAGATATGCATGGATTCCATCTGAAGGAGCCCCCATATGTACCACTGCAGGTTTTCACAGGGGACTGTGCTGTGGCTTTACT
>NW_019489407.1:0-472 GCF_002814215.2 Seriola lalandi dorsalis | reverse complement strand
GTAGACGTCAATTATGTGTCATTTTTGTGATCTCATTACACATAGATTACAAAGATCTACTGTAAAGTTTTAATGATGTAGTTTGGTTTAGTTTAGTTTATTGTACACATTTTTAAACCCAACTATACTATAACGTTTTGTGACTTACAATAACATTTTTATGCCTTACTGTACTGTGAATTTATTTATTTAAAACTGAAGCCTTTTGATGACATTTTTTGATGTTCTTAGGCCATACTGTACTATGATGTTTTATGCCTTATTACACTATGACTTTTTATGCTTTATTAAACTATGACATTTTATGCCTTACTATAATATGAGTTTTTATACCTTAGTAAACTATGAAGTTTTATGCTTTACTGTACTATGACTTTTTATGCCTTACTATAATATGACTTTTTATACCTTAGTAAACTATGAAGTTTTATGCTTTACTGTACTATGACTTTTTATGCCTTACTATAATATG
>NW_019489406.1:0-472 GCF_002814215.2 Seriola lalandi dorsalis | reverse complement strand
CGCACTCACACTATGATTTTTTTAAATCAACTTTATTTATAACACATGGACAATGAATACTTTACTAATCACAAAAACCTTTTGGATTTTTTTGGGATTGAAATGTTGAGATAAGATAACATGAAAGGAATATACAAGTAAAAACAGTTTTAAATGTTGTTGCAGCAAGGAATTGTGGGACGGCATTTCTCCTTTCCTTTCCATCATGGTGAATGACTTTCATTACATACGTTCATTAAGTTTATTTTAATCCCAGACAAATTTAAACTTGACATCCTTCATTTTGTCTTTGTAGACTGTATCAAAGTGCTCCGCCTCTGACGCTGTCAGCTGGTTTTTCCAATCTCCAGCGATTCCTGAAACACAACAAGAGGAAGCAGATCACATGTGAATAAACAATGAATGAATATTTCATAATGTAGGTAAAGTATTATTCAGTGAAACACACCTTTCCTGAGGAAGTCAGACTTGG
>NW_019489405.1:0-472 GCF_002814215.2 Seriola lalandi dorsalis | reverse complement strand
CACACACACACACACACACACACACACACACACACACACACACACACACACACACACACAGCAACTGCAGCCGCTTGGACAATAACACATCTGTGCTGTGGAGTGAGTGCACTGGCAGAAGGGTTGAGGGGAGCTGCTCACCTGAAGAATGTGACAAAGAACTGCACCAGGTCCATGAAGTTACTGTGCTGCGAGAAGGCGATCTGTTGAGAGAAAAAGGCAAAGAAAGGACAACAGACAAGAGTCAGAAATCTGCTCTCACAAGGGAGAAGTGAAAACAAGAGGTCAGCATTATACAGGCAAACATGCGAGCTGCAGACTGGAGTCGACCTTGTAGAAAAGGAGCAGGAAATGAGCAGGAGAGATAACACTGCGTTCTGTGTATACGTGACACGTATTCATGGTTCTCTGTTGTCAATATGTGCATGTAACTGCCTTTTTGTGGTGTGTGTGTGTGTGTGTGTGTGTGTGT
>NW_019489404.1:0-472 GCF_002814215.2 Seriola lalandi dorsalis | reverse complement strand
ATGAAATTTAAGAAAGTATGTGTTGAGGTTTTGGTCTCAGTTTCAGTGACTCATTTTATTTTACAGAATCATCTTGGTTGAGTTCACATGGTCCTCTGTTTTACTTTCATACATTAGTGTGAATCTTCGTTTAGATCTGGATCAGGATCAGGATCAGGATCAGGATCAGGATCTGGATCTGGATCAGGATCTGGATCAGGATCTGGATCTGGTCCACCACTTTGGTCCAGACTGATATACCAGACATCTGTTGGAAGGACCATAAACACATGTTGATATTCATGGTTCTCAGATGATACATATATAAGAAATGGGGGATCAAATAATCAGACCCCCCTGAGTTTATCTCTAGCGCCATCAGCAGGTTGAAAGTTTCGGTCATTTACTTCCTGTCAGGATGAGATGGTAAAGATATTCTAACCTGTTAGACAGCATGTTAACACTGTCAGTGCTAAGATTAGCATTTAGCAGA
>NW_019489403.1:0-472 GCF_002814215.2 Seriola lalandi dorsalis | reverse complement strand
AAAAATAAAAAAAAAAAAAAAAAAAAAGAGAAAAAGCTACATCAATATCCAGGATGATTTGGTGGCATACAGGACACCCGCTAAGCTTCTGATTGTGATTTTAATGCAATATCTTATCAAAACTGTCATATATTTCCTCTGTATAAATAATTCATGAATAATAATTATGTTGGCTCATTTTTGTAAATCATCATCAGCATAGAGTAGATAGAGCAAACCTGCTGCTTAAGATTCCCTGCTTGTCCGAGAAGGCTAAGCCCATAAAAACATTCCCCCTTTCCCCCCGGTTCCACAGTAGCAGTTAACAGTTTTCATACAAAGCAGTCACTTCCCGCTAAATCAATGAGGTAGACTGAGTCCAACTAACCCACCTTGGGACTCCACACAGTCAGAACATCTGGTGCCTCTGGAGACACAGATCAATAGCATCTCAAATTTTATATTAACTTACATCTTTTTTTTTTTTTTTTTT
>NW_019489402.1:0-472 GCF_002814215.2 Seriola lalandi dorsalis | reverse complement strand
CTAAGATGTCTCTCAAGGTTTTTCAGCATCCCCTGTTTTCCAATACACATCCATGCAACACTGTGTTTTAAACAGCAGCTTATTTCAGGGAGGAGGAGGGGGCGCTGGTTTTATTTGCCTTTTTTTTATGTTTGTTTGTTTGTTTCTCATTTTATATTCTAGAGGATTTGTTTGAGCAGAGAGTGAGACAAATAGTGGTTTTCTTGGTAACAGATATTGACATGCCAATTAGGTCGGCCTCACTGCATGGTCAACCAAATAGAGCCCAACTCCCCCTATAAAAACAGATTGATTCCTGCTTTGGCTGAGTAGAAAGACCAGTTGAGTTTAACAGTTTGTTGTTGTTGCTGTTGTTGTTGTTGTTGTTGTTGTTGTTGTTGCTGTTGTTGTTGTTGCTGTTGTTGTTGCTGTTGTTTTTGTTGTTGTTGTTGCTTTTGTTGTTGTTGCTTTGTTGTTGTTGTTGTTGTTGTTG
>NW_019489401.1:0-472 GCF_002814215.2 Seriola lalandi dorsalis | reverse complement strand
GTCATTTCCTGCCTGCTCTTCTTCATTCTGGAGGAAAAACCTGCTGTTTCAGAGACGTGAGCTTTCAGCGTGCAGCAGCTACAGTGAGTAGAGGGCAGGGAAAAGCTGAGGTACAGTTAGTCCAGTTGTGTTCTTACTCTGCTTAGTGTTGCTTTTAGCAGCGACAGTGTTGCTCCCTAGTGGAGCGGCAGGCATGGAGGACTGTGAGAGCTCAGACTCGGGGCAGGAGCTGTTGCCTGTGCTGTTCCATGCCATGCGCTTTACGTCATGCGGTGGTACTGAAACACACAACGGATGGTCAACAAACACAAACGACATGGATGGATGACAAGAAGACAGAAACGCACACATGTGATCATCCACACACACACATCCACACATCCACACACACACATCCACACATCCACACACACACACACACACAGACACACACACACACACACACACACACACACACACACACACACACACA
>NW_019489400.1:0-509 GCF_002814215.2 Seriola lalandi dorsalis | reverse complement strand
AGTTAAAGAACATGTGATAAGCAGTGCAAAGTAACAGCAGGCAGTGTGATGTGAGGTTGTATTCTGTGGCAATGGTAGCCCTCTGCTGGAAACCTCCAGTGACTTCCACAGCAGGGGTCAGAGGTCTCGAGCTCTCATAGTCCTCGACAAGCTGCAGCTGATTGCCCTTGTTTCCCTGAGGAAAGCCTAATGCCACAAACACAGCCCCCCATGAGAAAACAAATTGGCCACCCAATGACTCCTGTCACTTTGAACACTCCTTAAAAGCCTGAATCACTGGCTGAACCTTTATGGACACCAAGTTCCTGCTCCCTGCGCTGGAGGGCGATTCCAGTACTGCACTGGGAAATGAAATGAGATGCATTTATCATTCAGGACTGAGTAGAGGTTTGTCAGATACGCTGTGTGTGTGTGTGTGTGTGTGTGTGTGTGTGTGTGTGTGTGTGTGTGTGTGTGTGTGTGTGTGTGTGTGTGTGTGTGTGTGTGTGTGTGTGTGTGTGTGTGTGTGT
>NW_019489399.1:0-472 GCF_002814215.2 Seriola lalandi dorsalis | reverse complement strand
ATAAATCCTGATTTTTATAACCGCGACATCGTCTGACAAAATCACCAAACACATAAATGAAATACTTGCTACTGTATCACTTACTGTAGTATCATACAAAGTGGGTTTACATTGTAATGCAAGCAGAAATTTCAAGCAATATTTATGTATTTATTTATTATATCAGTCCCTTAAAAAAGAGTCTAATACTGGTAAATGTTTGATTAACAATCCTGTTACACGTACAGAGTTTTTATAACATAATGAAAATACAGTCGCAGTAATCCTCAGCGCTCAGAACCTGAACATCTTTATTTCTGTAATTACATTTTTGTTATGAGTTTGTGAGTGAGCCGTCATACAACAACAAAAAGAAAGAAAATTTAATTCAAAGTAAAATATATTGTTCTTCAATAGTCAGAAACAGATACAAGTGTAATGAGTGCAGTTGTGACAATCTTTAAGCAATGTTAGATCCTTCTTACAAGTCAGT
>NW_019489398.1:0-472 GCF_002814215.2 Seriola lalandi dorsalis | reverse complement strand
GTGTGTGTGTGTGTGTGTGTGTGTGTGTGTGTGTGTGTGTGCAGGATTTCCGCTCACGGCACTCCTCATCCTCACCTGATCAGCAGGTGTCTCACCTGGCTGTCAATCCTCCATGGTGACGGTTGTTTTCTGTCTCCTGATTGGTTCAGATCTGATGTCAGTGATCTTTGACCTTCAGAGAGAGACAGAATCACAAACTAACCACAGTTCAGTGTCTGTGTGTTTACATGGCATCAACAAGACGAGACAATACGAGACGAGGTGAGACAAGACGAGGTGAGACAAGGTGAGACAAGGTGAGACGAGATGAGACATGAAGAGAGGAGACAAGACGAGGTGAGACAAGACGAGAGGAGACAAGACAAGATGTGAGGAGATGAGACAAGATGAGATGAGACAAGAAGAGAGGAGACAAGATGAGATGAGACAAGACGAGATGAGGTGAGACAAGACGAGGTGAGACAAGATGAGA
>NW_019489397.1:0-472 GCF_002814215.2 Seriola lalandi dorsalis | reverse complement strand
CTGACACCAATCAGCATGTAGTTTGTGAAATTCAAATGGAACTAGATCTAAACACTTCAAACTGAAACTATCGCTGTGTTTCAGCCACAAATGTCATTCATTCATTCATCCATTCATTCATTCATTCACTCTCTTTCAAACTCCCTCAGGCTAAAATTAAAGACCACGTGCAGTAAAGCACCCCTCCCCCAAACAAACACACACATACTGACGGACTTCCACCCACCCACACACACACACACACACACACACACATACACACACAGCTCCACTCACTTAGTACAAAAGTATCATAAACAAACTTACATTTCATCTTTCTTCTCTTGCTGTAGTAAACAAACCTCCTCCTGAGTCCAGTGTGTGTACTGTACGATGTGTGTGTGTGTGTTTGTGTGGACAAAATGTAAAAGTTCCCTTTTATAGCATAGAGTAGAGTATGACACATCACCTGAGTCATCAACCAACCCCCCCC
>NW_019489396.1:0-472 GCF_002814215.2 Seriola lalandi dorsalis | reverse complement strand
GTCACCAGACGCTGCTTTAAAGATGGACCGCAGCTCAGAGCAGAAGAATCATCATCATCATCATCATCATCATCATTAATAATACTAACAAAAGCAGAACACAAAATTATATATGCAAAATATCGTCACCATGGGAACAACACAGGTCTTAAAGTGGCCCCTCGGACTTGTCATGACATTTGGATTCAGCCTCAGAACCAGACCCAGACCCCTGACAGAAGCAGCTACTCACCATCTTCAGAGCGTCCTCCAGACACCTGGTGACGTCCTGGGCGAGGCCGAGCGGGCAGCAGAGCCGCAGGTCGTTGAAGGCCGTCAGGATGTTGTTGAGGAAGCAGGCGAGCGGCTGGAAGTCCAGCAGTGACATGGGGGGCTGCAGGGTGCCGGGCTGGGTGCTGGGGGCCACGGGGGGGATGGTCCCTCCCAGCACAGAGGGCAGGGTGATCAGCGTGTACAGGTTCATGTCCTCCTG
>NW_019489395.1:0-472 GCF_002814215.2 Seriola lalandi dorsalis | reverse complement strand
GCCCGTATCTGCTAAACATATGTATGTTGCATTGTTGCCATGCTAGCATTAGCATTTAGCTCAACGCACAACTGTGAGTAAGTGCAGCCAAACAGGGCGTCTAGCACGGCTGTAGACCCTTACGCTTGTTTACATTTTATTTATTGAGTTAACTGTTCAGTTATAGCTTTCTCCACACATTTATTCATTTATTTCTTAATGTTAGCCCTGAACTACTTATCAGTGTTTATATTTAATTCTACATGATGATAATTTACTCTGTAGCATAAAATGAAAACAACTCTACTGCCAATTAATTGAATGAATGAATGAATGAAATTTATTCGAACAAACGTGCAAGAATATATACAACCAATAGTAACAAACAGAAAACATAATGCAGGAAAGGTAAATGATAATCCTCAACAAAAGAAAAAAGGAAAAGTAGCTTTCTTGCCGACAAGCTCGAAAGGGAGTAGGAAGAAGTAAAAAC
>NW_019489394.1:0-472 GCF_002814215.2 Seriola lalandi dorsalis | reverse complement strand
ATTTAAAAAAAAAAAAAAAAAAAAGAAAAACAAGCCAAAAAAACAGATCCAGATCATCGGTCTTTGAAATCAATATCCAATAAAAGAGCGGGAAGTATCCTTGTTTTTGATGAGGATCATTGCTGGTATTTACTCAGGCGGGAAAAACAGAAGGAGAGAATCCAACGATCCTCTGATGAAGGTGGAATAAAGTCCTGCGTCTGAAACCCTGAGAAAATTAAAGCACACAAAACACACTGAGACGGCTCCCGCTGCCGAGTGTGTTTACAGAACTGTGAGGCTACGAGGGCTGTGACAGCCTCCACAACCACCCGAGTGTGTGTGTGTGTGTGTGTGTGTGTGTGTGTGTGTGTGTTCGTGTGCCACCCCCCCTGACGTCCCACAGTAGCTCCAGCATACATCCATTGCGTAAACAACAAGCTGAGCTAATTTGGCTCACATGACATCGTCCACTCCCCCCTTCTACCCCCCC
>NW_019489393.1:0-472 GCF_002814215.2 Seriola lalandi dorsalis | reverse complement strand
GCTTACCACTGCACCACCGTGTTTCCTGTGAGATCTAATTCAACACTTCCTCCACCTTTTTCACAATAAAAGCCTCCAGCTGTTTGGGGAATCCAAATCCCCTCACTTCTCACAGAGGCTTTAATTGTGAAAGTCTTACATTTTATTAAGAAGTGAATATATTTTTCCATTAATCTCTCAGTGAAGAGATGAACTAGTAGATCATTAATAACCCAGATCTAATAAATTTAATAATTAATCTAATACATTTAATTAAACATTTTATAAAAAATTTAATAATAAATCTAATGATATTTTTAAGGTAAACACAAGAAACTTGTGCTACAGAAAATGGACCAGACTCAGTGAATAGCTCCCTAAGCTTCACATGTCCTATGATAACTATTAATTTAGCTATACAGACTAATGAGCAGTGATAACTAACATGTCTTTAGGGTCATCAGGTGGGAACCTCCTTTCACCAGTGTTTCGT
>NW_019489392.1:0-472 GCF_002814215.2 Seriola lalandi dorsalis | reverse complement strand
AAACATGTTTAAAAGCTATTTATCACATAGAGCACAGTGTGAACAAGTTGAAGGTACTTCCACCTCCCTCACAGTTTCTACTGGTGTGCCCCAGGGATCGATCACAGGACCAATATTATTCTATATCTATTAAACAGCCTACACAAATATGATGTGATGTTTAAAGTGTGCTGATGAGACTCCTATTTACTTATCTGTTAGTTTCCCATTTCAACTTGCTTTTAATGTTCAGTTAACTCTTCACGACTTGATTTTTATCTTGCAATCTGACAAAATGTATGTTTTATACAAGAACAAGCTATAGAACCACCATCTATTTTCACTTTCCATGGCAAATTATTTGAGTTAAAGTTTAGTTGTATATAAAATTGAGAAGAAATAGTTGACCATGTGCCTTTTATACAACTGTAATTGATGTCCTCAGATTCAGCAACTTGAAATGTGAAAAAAAAAAAAAAAAAAAAAATCAGTT
>NW_019489391.1:0-472 GCF_002814215.2 Seriola lalandi dorsalis | reverse complement strand
CAAGTACATCGAGCTGGTGCTGGTGGTCGACCACCAGGAGGTCAGTGTGTGTGTGTGTGTGTGTGTGTGTGTGTGTGTGTGATCAGATGTTTGTTCTGACCTTTTATTTAAACTCGTGGAAATCACAGTGTGTATAAGAAACATGGCTGCAGGGTTTCCTCTGGTTAGTGGAGCTGATAAGTAACTGATCTGATCAGCTGATCAATCGCTGTCACCTGCTGAGCTGAATCTCACAGACCCGACACATGTCATCACTGGAATCTGCTTCAAACTGGAGCTGAAACTATTAGTTGATTAATTGATGAGTCGATCAAAAGAACAATAATCAGCTATCTATAGTTTTGAAAATCGACCAATCATTAATGTCCATATTGAGGTGAAAATGTCAAACACTGATTTTTCCAGCTTCTGTAGTTTCTAAACCAGTGGTTCCCAACCTGTGGCCTGGGGCCCACTGGTGGGCCACGAAGGT
>NW_019489390.1:0-472 GCF_002814215.2 Seriola lalandi dorsalis | reverse complement strand
GCTCCCCTGTCACCCCTGAGGGCAGTGGGCAGGGGCAGCCTCTGCGCTGGTGGTGATGCCACGAAAATCTACATATACTCACGCAGGGACAGAAATACATGACCAGACATGCATGCACACACACACACACACACACACACACACAAACACACACACACACACATTTACAGTACATAGAAATAAATGCACAAGCATATGCTGCATCTGTTGCGGCTGCTGCACCAACTCTCTCAAATGAGGCAAAAATTCCTCTCTGTTGTTCAACTTTAACGTTCCTCTCGAGAGATCGTTTGACCTCCAAGCTGAAAAGCAGCAGATTTAGTCCACAAACCCGGCTCCATTTTTAACTTTCCCAGATTGATCAGTGATTGTGCTGGCGCCGAGCAGCTGTATAGCTTTACATCAGCGAGGAGGAGGTTTAGCGGTTTTCAATAGTATTTCAGGATATCCTTGCTGCTGCTGCTGCTGCTGC
>NW_019489389.1:0-472 GCF_002814215.2 Seriola lalandi dorsalis | reverse complement strand
TGTTTGTTGTTGGTGTGAACTGGTCAGTACATACTGTACATGTTTTACTTCAGTACCCTCTCATTTCACTGTTTGGACCTTCACGTATTTGATGAGGGTATTGCTGCTGTGGCAAGCTGAAATTTGAGATCAAGAGACATTATGCATAGAAAGTTTCATAGAGTATGTCTATTCATTTTTTTTAGTATTTGCTGCTCTCTGGCCAAAAGTTAAAATTATAGCACACATACAGTCAACAACAAAACTGAATACACTCCTTGTCAGTATCAATAAAATGTTAAATGATTCAAAATTGTACCTTCTTTATACTAATTGTATTATTTTTAAGTTGATGATGAAGGGTATTTGATCGTACATATAATTAGAAACAAACAGGTTAGAAAGACTGCATTGAAAATACAGCCCCCAAAGTGCAACCTCAATGCAACAAAAGTGAGTCCTCCCGTGATCACCGCAACAAAAGTGATTATAC
>NW_019489388.1:0-472 GCF_002814215.2 Seriola lalandi dorsalis | reverse complement strand
TAAACTTTGAAACACGTATTAGTTTCTTGTTGGGTTAGAGATCTTGGATCCCATTTCATTCGTGCTGAAAGTTACTTAGGAAGTTTGAATGTGGAAGTGAGAGGGAAAGTGTCTAACAGGGAATTATCCAGCTAGATTAAGGAGCTCTAATCACACCAAACATTCACTCTGTCGACTGAGGCCTTAATAACAGCTTTCACCACCACCTTACTGAGGCTGCCGGTGTGTGCTGAAGAAGAACTTAAATACAGGTCATGACCATTAGCTGCATGCTCTCAATCCCATTTTTCCCTTCACTTTCCTCTCTATAGAAAGAAATCATTTAGATATTGTTATTTTTATTCATTCTGTGTGGATTTGCTGAATTTGTTGGTTGTTTTCCAGTTTTTTAAAAAGGAAAATGGGTCGTCCACCCATCATTTGTATGTCTTTACACAGACAGTACAATAGCTGTGATGGAAACTCATCAAAC
>NW_019489386.1:0-472 GCF_002814215.2 Seriola lalandi dorsalis | reverse complement strand
AGCAAAAAAAATGCAGACAGGGAAGATGAAAGAGTGTTTGCTCAAAGTGTCTAAAGAGAGATGAGCGGAGCTGAGGGATGGCCGGCTTGTTATCACTCTACTGTGAGAAAGAGCGGGAACGAGGGATGGAGGGAAAAGAAGACAGAGAGAGAGGGAGAGTAAGTATAGGAGGAGATAATAAGGGGAACTGTCAAAAATACACACACTGGTGGTTTGGTGGTTTTTTGTGTGTGTGTGTGTGTGTGTGTTAGTAAGAGACATTCCATCAGGGGCAGATGCTATGATTCTCCATGACCCACAAACCACATAGAGGTCAAGGGTCAGTCAAGCGTTGACATTTGATGAAAAGATCTCATGTCTTTCTCTGTTGTATTCTCTCACTTCCTCTTCATGTAGTTCATCCACTTCCCTTCACTCTATTTTTATCCTCCATCTTATTTTCCTATCTACTTGTTTTTTTTTTTTTTTTGCT
>NW_019489385.1:0-472 GCF_002814215.2 Seriola lalandi dorsalis | reverse complement strand
AAACTCCAGATCAAATGTCTCCTTTCTCCTTCCTCCTCCAGAGGGAGGAAACTCCATTTGGCCTCCGCTGACAAGTCAAGGTAGTCAGAACCGAAAAATAGACTTCCACAGAGTGTTTAGTTTACAGCGTGCAGTGACTGAGCTCGTTATTACTCATTTGTCAGTCCACAGGCTGACGTTGCAGTATGGCATGGAGAGAGTGGGAAGGGTTTCATTTATAAATAATAATTAGTCATCAACCTCTCTCGCTTTTTTGGGTATAAATTAAACCTTAGCTTCACATTTCAGTTTTAAGTTTAAGATCTACGTCCTTTCACTATGGAGGTCTGATTATGATTAGTAACCTGAGGACTTTACCTCAGCAGCAGAGAAACTATGGTTCTTGAAGATGGTAAATCAATCATTCAGTTGCTACTACAATAAAATGATTGGCATACCTTTCTTTAAGTTAAGAAAATACTGTAATTATTAT
>NW_019489384.1:0-472 GCF_002814215.2 Seriola lalandi dorsalis | reverse complement strand
TGTTACAGACCGACGTGTTGAGCTCTGACGTCATCGGTTCTGCTCTCACAACTGGAGAAGTTAAGAAATCAGATTTCCCGTTTGTTATCGATATAAAAGTCTCTCACACATTTAATCTCATCAACTGTTTCTGACGAAGACATTCATCTATGATGCAAGTTCACTGTCCCCAACGCAGAGGACATCACTGTCAGAGACAGAGACAGACAGACAGGTCAGAGTGAGGAAAACGAGTGATCTGTCTGCCTGCCTGTCTGTCTGTCTGACGGAGGATGAGGAAGATGTTCGAGGTAGTACCTGTAAGGGCTGGAGGTGGGGGTGGTGCTCCTGCCGCTGACGGGAGGGGTTCCTGGCTTCACGTCCATCCCGCTGCCGAACAGCTTCAGATCTATGTCCATCTGTGACCATCAACAAACAGCTCAGTGTTACGGATCAGAACCACACAGTTCAGACACACAGTTCAGTCACAGTC
>NW_019489383.1:0-472 GCF_002814215.2 Seriola lalandi dorsalis | reverse complement strand
TTGATTAACTTATAAATGAATCAATGATTTTTTTTCAGTACAACCAAAGGGCACTACAGTACTACTAAAGCACACTGCAATACGGCTTGAGAGGAGAATAGCTGTAGCTATTTGGCAACTCGCCCCTGAGCAGCAGTGGAGGCTCAAAAGCAAACACTATATAAACTGTATATATGTGTACAACACATAAACAAGCACAAACATTACAGAAGCTGTGCAGAGCTCAGATGAGTAACAGGGGAAGCGACAGAGGAGGTGGAAGAGTGAGGTGAATGAGGATGTGTGTTACGTGGAGGAGAAGTTAATCTCTCCTGACGGTAGCGCTGGCCTCTCCCTGCCTCTCCTCTGTCTTCTCCCTCCATAAAAGTCTGGATTTGTCCCCTGTGAGAAGCAGGCAGATGAGTGTACACACACACACACACACACACACACACACACACACACACACACACACACACACACACACACACAC
>NW_019489382.1:0-472 GCF_002814215.2 Seriola lalandi dorsalis | reverse complement strand
GTCTAATGTGGTCTCACCACGAGGACAGTACACATCTGGAGCCCAACGGTTGCACTCAAAGTTGTCTTGTGCATCTTCACAGGTGAAGCACTTGAATCCACCAGGAAATGGAGTACCTGTGAAAAGACCAAATCAAACCATTACAGATTTTTTCGATTGCATAAACACTAAAATCAAAAGTATTACACAATTATCAAAACCTTACACTCATGGAACAAAACATTGGCCCAGATTTGCACCAATATAAGCACAATGTCAGCCTCTTTTTGCAAAACAATACACACAGTGATTTGAAAAACACTAAACACACTTGTATACATTAGACACAGAAGTATATCATGATGTCACTTCCTTGCAATTCCAAAACACTGACTGTTAAATTACCACACCTGTGAGCCAGTTGGTAAAACACAACCATCAGGTGCGCAAACACATAATTGCTTAATTGTAGACACACCAATCAGGTTTAAGC
>NW_019489381.1:0-472 GCF_002814215.2 Seriola lalandi dorsalis | reverse complement strand
ACCTTCCTCCCATCTTGGACTTGCTATTGGTCGACAGCAGAGTGTGTGTGTGTGTGTGTGCGTGTGTGTGTGCGTGTGCATGGGTGGGTGCGTGCGTGTCTCTATCAAAGTGGACCAAAGTTGGACTCTGAGTGAATCCACTCATTAAACCCCCCCCCCCCCATATAAACTGATCGCTGCAACACACAGCTGTCATGTCTGTTTGATACTTCCTGTATTGAGTTGATGGGGAGGCTTGCATCAGTCGCTTTCTATTTTAAATGTAGAGATTTGCCTTTTGTGGCCCATGACCCTGTTTTCAACTGTCTGCTTTCTAACGTGACACACGAATGCACCATGACATGATACGACCTGTGAGTGTGACACTCAGGAGACTTTGAGGTTGTGTTGCATGCGAGATCAAAGTGTGTTATTCATTAGTGCCTCAGCTTTGTCTTCACTTCTGCCTTTGTGGTCTTCATTTAAATTTGAA
>NW_019489379.1:0-472 GCF_002814215.2 Seriola lalandi dorsalis | reverse complement strand
CTCAGTGAAAATAGACGAACATAGTTCTTAAACACTCCTTTATCTGAGAGCTTTTCCTGGTTTTAATTTTCCTTGAATTGTTTGACTTCTCTTAAAATTACTCTCTTAGACTCCTGATTGTTTTAATTGTTTTCTCTGTATTTCTTCTCTTTGAAATCTATTGATTAATTTAATTTTTTCGCTGTCTTCCAAAACAGATTATTATTTATTATTATTATTTAAACTGTTTGTAAAGTTTTTTTTTTTTTCTATCTTTTCATGAATAGTTTTTATTATGTTTGTTTTTTCTAATGTACATTCAGGTCTCTCTTGAAAAGTAGATCTCTGTCTCAGTGGGATTTTATAAAAATCAATCTCAACCAAACAAAACGGGATGTTAGTTCATGGTGCAAAGAGACAACGTTGTCTAAAGTCTATTTCCTGCGTGTGTTTGAGTAAAAGTGAGTTGCTGGGTTATTCTCAGGGTTATTAA
>NW_019489378.1:0-472 GCF_002814215.2 Seriola lalandi dorsalis | reverse complement strand
GGAGAGCCAGGTATAAACCAGCCGTTCAACAAGTCAGTCAGTCAGTCAGTCAGTCAGTCAGTCAGTCAGTCAGGGTCCAGAGGGCTCAAGACCTCCAGTACAGGGGAAAGTCAGAAGCTAATGCACTGTTGTGGTGTGTACAATTAGGACGTGTGAGTGTTCTTCATAGCAATACAGGCGGTGGCTCAGTGTGAATTTTAATTTGTACTGAATGTGTGTGTGTATGTGTGTGTGTGTGTGTTCTTCACATTTACTCCTTACCAGGGGCATCTGGGTCCAAGGCCAAGTTATTTAACAAAAACACTAAGAAGCTCTTGAATTCAAAATCAAATGTTTACATTGATCCTCTGCACTGTCCAAGTTAAAATGATTTGGGCGTCATAATTCAAATGAACACAGGATAAAGTCAAAGGATGCATCATAAAAGAGGCCCAGCATCTCTGAGAAAAAAACAACTCTTAAAGGAAAAAAA
>NW_019489377.1:0-472 GCF_002814215.2 Seriola lalandi dorsalis | reverse complement strand
AAGACCACCTTAAATAAATCTACTTAGCAGTGTAACTAACGAGAGACGACTCTCAGGGTTGTATCTCCAATCACAGCATTTTGGCGGTGTGAGAAAAAAACAAAACAAATCAGCTGTCTGCGTTTGGTTTAATAATCACAGCTGAAGGAATCATATATCACGCACATTAGCCCGAGGGCTATTAAGCAATGGTCCTCAGTGAAATTAGCATTTTAAAACGATCACTCTGTGCCTCCTTAAAACCACACTGTCAAATTGATGTGAGCTAATGCAACAATTATATTCTCACTATGACGCTTTTCTTAACATTTACAGTTGATGTAATATTTTCTTGGTGTTTGTAATTCTGTCACTATAGCTGAGCTGAGGGTCAATAATATCAACGGCACGGGCCTGAACTGTGAGCGCGCGCGCGTGTGTGTGTGTGTGTGTGTGTGTGTGTGTGTGTGTGTGTGTGTGTGTGTGTGTGCGT
>NW_019489376.1:0-472 GCF_002814215.2 Seriola lalandi dorsalis | reverse complement strand
TTGAAAATGATTATAAACCCCTAAAACAACTGCAGTATTGATTGAGGAAAAGAGAAGGTAAACCCAAATTGAATTTAATTATAGACAAGGTTGGAGGAGGCAACAAAAGCGTTTTATAATTATTTAATGGCTCCTCAATCAGAAAGAACTGCAAACAAAGCCCTAATCATGTATTCAATATGTGGTTTACTGTATTTACTCTTTATTAGCGACAGTTTCCTGGGCATATTTACCCAGTTCTGGTTCTAACAATGTGCCGTTTCCTTTACGAACGTCCCGTTATTTTCTCCGCTACTCCAAACCTATCTCCTAAAAATTATGTTTATACACATTAATACATTTTGGAGAACGATGTTCCTGCCACATGGATGCTGTGGGTCCAGGAAGTGCTACTGTGCGTTCTCGTATAACAGAGAAGCCACAGGTGGTCGGAGGCACGACACCTGAGAATGGGCGGCACCACCTGATCATT
>NW_019489375.1:0-472 GCF_002814215.2 Seriola lalandi dorsalis | reverse complement strand
GACTTTGACTTGACTTTGACTTGACTTTGACTTGACTTTGACTTGACTTTGACTTGACTTTGACTTGACTTTGACTTGACTTTGACTTGACTTTGGCAGACAGTGTTCAGTTTGTTTGACCCTCAAGTTTGAAAATTGGTGAATTTGTGATTCTGAAATTGAGAATTCCTGGGGGTGAATTTATATTTGAGAGTTGGGCATCTAACATGGCAGCAAACCCTTTTTAATGAGCCAAATGCAATTCAGATCCTTTCCTTAGTCCCCCAATGTGCAAATCTTAAAATAAATCTAAATTCTTGAACTGATGTTAGCACTAGCTGAAAGGTCAGATGGTCACCAAAGTAATCAGATATGATCCTCATCCTCTGGGGGCTAAGAGTACCTCTGGCTGCAGATGTCAAGACATCAAAATGGTGGATGAGTCAACCAACCAATCAACATTTCAGTCCTTATAGGCCCTGCTGCAGGTGAG
>NW_019489374.1:0-540 GCF_002814215.2 Seriola lalandi dorsalis | reverse complement strand
TGACTGACTGAGTGACTGACTGAGTGACTGAGTGACTGAGTGACTGAGTGAATGACTGACTGACTGACTGACTGAGTGACTGACTGACTGACTGACTGACTGACTGACTGACTGAGTGACCGACTGATAGAGTTGAGTTTTACTGTTTAACCTTTGGTCGGCTGAAGACCATGTGACGTGAGTCATGAAGTTGCACCATTGGTCTGTTGACTTGTTGTCACTGGTCTAGACTCCAGCTGTTCTCAGATCAGCCGTCTCTGTTTTCTCCTGTTCAGCTGAATGAAGTTTCATGTCGTCTACTGCTTCATTTCTTCCAAACAGCTGACCAGGGAGTGAATGAGACTCTTTCACCGGCGTAAAGCTCAAGTGTCTTTGCTAGTTTCAGACTGATGCAGTTGTTCATTTTTCCATCGAGTTCACACTTTGTTTAAATTGACCCACAGAAACCTGCTGTTCAGTAAATGGCAGAATATTTCTCCATTATTTTCAGGCACATTGTCAGTGTCTCCTACACAGGTGGCTGCACAGCGAGTCTGAAGA
>NW_019489373.1:0-473 GCF_002814215.2 Seriola lalandi dorsalis | reverse complement strand
CGTCCGACGACTAAAATCCTTCATCTGGTTCAAATATAGAGCTGAAAACCACCAAAAGTGTATGTGGCTTAAAACTAGATCAAACCAAAGACCTATACATTGAAAGAACTTGGTAAAACATGGTTAATTAGTTTAAATAGTAAAAGTTAAGATAATGGCCTTTTTAATGGTCAGCATACAGAGACATGACATGGACTTGCCCTGAAAGACTTCACAGTTCTGAACACATGCACATAAACACAAATACACATATAGATTGAAGTGTTAAATACACACAGAACACACTGGTTCAGTCCTGTGTCCTCAGTTTCTATCATTGGCTGATCTATTGTTTGTGTTTGTCAGTTTGACTGTTCAGTCAGATTCCAGAGTGCAGCCAACAGCCTGCTTATGGATACAAACACACACACACACACACACACAGAGAAACACTTAGGCATTATAGAGCCAGCACACTGAGTTATGGAAGCCAG
>NW_019489372.1:0-473 GCF_002814215.2 Seriola lalandi dorsalis | reverse complement strand
ATTGTGGGACCTTATATACACAGGTGTGTGTTTTTCTAAACAATGTCCAGTCAATTCAGTTTGACACAGGCGGACTACAGTCAAGTGGTAGACACTGTATATAGACACACACACATGCACATACATCAAAGCTCAGTGAAAGGCTGGTTAGAGCAGGCTGACCTTCTGTCCTGAGACTTCAAGAGACAGAGAGAGAGAGACACACACTCATACTCTCTCTCTCTCTCTGTGTCACTCTCTCTCTCGAAAGCTCTGACCTTGAAGGAAAAGATGAGTCTTTGTCTCTTGGTTTTTATGCACCAGCATTTCTGCATCTGTCTTCCTGCTGCGTTTGAAGCCTGTCGGATTGCTCAGTGTTTTTACAGATGAATACTTCCTCTACTCCTCCTCCTCCTCACGTAGAGACCTTCCTCTCAGGCTTAAATGAGCTGAAAGTGATCTCTGACATGTAACAGTGGACACGTCATGAGAGA
>NW_019489371.1:0-473 GCF_002814215.2 Seriola lalandi dorsalis | reverse complement strand
TAATAATAATAATAATAATAATAATAATGGAATTGAAAGGAAGAAGAGCCTTTACAGATTCAAACTGATATTTCTTAATCATAATTAAGACTGTTTTGCCATAGTACTGTTTAGATACTGTGGTAAAATAAAATCATTGCACAGAAGAAGAAGACTGATCATCTGAAATGTTACCGAAGAAGTTACGATTGATACCCAAAACTATTACCATCAGATCCAGGCAGTAAAAACAGAATTTGCCTTTAACAGACAGACAGTAAAGTTTTGTACTGGAGTCACTTACGGCATTCGGGCAGCATGCACTTCTCCGTCTGCTCCAGCTCCTCGCTGCACTCTGCAGGATCAGACTTCAGCATCCTCTGACGTGTTCGCACTCCACGCCCACACGTCACACTGCACTCGCTCCAGTCCGACCACGGGGACAGCATGCACGGGATGGTATCTGCAGACACACACACACACACACACACACA
>NW_019489370.1:0-473 GCF_002814215.2 Seriola lalandi dorsalis | reverse complement strand
AAAAAGCAAGTTTGATGATTTAGATAAATAATAATAATAATAATAATAATAAATGTATCTATTTGTTGCAGTTAAACAGAAATCTCATGTTAAGGTTCCCTCATGCAGATTGCGCCTCCTCTGAACTGCCTGTCAGACAACACTGAGGGCACACTACCACAGGACTCAGCGTTTTCTCCTGGTACCTAAAACACATTGTTAAAAACGCCGCTTGATAACGTTCATGAATTCTCGCTTTATCCGCCGCTGTCCGTGAGGAAAAAGTGACCGGTGAGCACCTGCCTTCGCACCGCAGCTTCCCCTCCGCTGGATGATCTGACCGGTGCACGGTGAGTGCTTCTTCTCCGTCACACTCAGCCGCTCCGACAATTTGTTGACATTTTTCACATTCAGCGCCATTTGCAGACAGGTACACCTACCGCCCCTTTTATTGTTCCCGCTGTCAAACGCGCTGCTTTTCATTACGGAACAAA
>NW_019489369.1:0-604 GCF_002814215.2 Seriola lalandi dorsalis | reverse complement strand
AAAAAAAAAAAAAAAAAAAAGGAGTCTAAATTTGTAGCTCCTCCACAGTGCATTCACATGATGGGCATCGCACCCTGCTGAACCACACACACAAACTGAAGATCTAAACCCGGAGGATATCTACAGCAAGTGCTCTCGTGTGGTCACGCACACAAATTCAAGAGAAAAGTAATAATGATGTTGCACCATATCATCTGCTGTGTAATGTGCCAGGACATTTCGCTCCCTCATTTAAACATTTAAACTACTGGCATTTTAATATCCTTCTATCCTGAAGAAAGAAGGAAAGAAAGAAAGAAAGAAAGAAAGAAAGAAAGAAAGAAAGAAAGAAAGAAAGAAAGAAAGAAAGAAAGAAAGGAAGAAAGAAAGAAAGAAAGAAAGAAAGAAAGAAAGAAAGAAAGAAAGAAAGAAAGAAAGAAAGAAAGAAAGAAAGGTTTGTGAGTGTTTCTAGCTTGTAACTTTATAAGGTAGGACAGAGTGCAGCAGGAGCAAAATCAATATAACTCCTCAGTGTTTGAGTAAAGGATGTTGTTGCGTAGCTTGATGGAATTTGTTGTTGATTCTTAGTTCAGTGGTTGCACCAGCTAAATGTTGTCCAAAGTAA
>NW_019489368.1:0-473 GCF_002814215.2 Seriola lalandi dorsalis | reverse complement strand
CAAAGCAGCATTAGGGGAGGTGCTGTCCAGTAAGACAAATAGCTGATGGAAAGGAAACACACCACACAACACTCATGCTACCAAAAGTGGAAAACTTATTCAAAATATAAAATTAGTTTCTGCAAAACAAGACTTAGAGCTGGTTTCACAAAGATATTTCAGACTGCTCTGTAGTGTTAGTCTTAATTTTGCTCAGAGATAATTTATTTTATTTATTTATAGAGCTGAGATAAGTCAGACCTTTTCACAAAAATAAAGACAAACTGAATTTATGCCAAAAACAAGACCAATAATTTACCCAGAATTCATTGTATCACAGTTAAGATAGACAAGAACTAAAATGTTTGTGCAACGGATGAATTTAGACGTCTGTCTGAAGTCTGGCTGTTTGTTCTGTCTGAGCCACAGTCAAAGTCTGTCTTTGTGAAACTGGCTCTTGGTCTTCATCGGTTTATCTAATGAAGGTTGTGAGA
>NW_019489367.1:0-473 GCF_002814215.2 Seriola lalandi dorsalis | reverse complement strand
CACACACGCACACACAATAAACAACAAGGCTTAACTCTGGTAATGTACCTGAACATGGTTCTTTAAGCTTATACAGAGCATCACTGACTGTAACTGTCCATTTTAAACAGTAAATGTGGAAAGATTTAGAATATTTTGATAAATATGTCGATGATGTTGAACACAGTGTAGAGTTTGGTAACAAAGATCTCTACTTACTGCAGCTTACTGCCCCCCCCCCCTCTTTCCCCTCCTGTTTCTGTCTGTTTGAGGAGTCTTTCTGAATAAGTAGTTTGACCCTTTGACCTGGCCCACACACACTTAGTACAACATGGCTCCACAAGCAGAGTCTTAATTCAATTTATCTGCTCTGAATTATTCATGAGAGAAATCACCTCACCGCAAACCATCTTCAGCATATCTGCGTGTGTGTGTGTGTGTGTGTGTGTGTGTGTGTGTGTGTGTGTGTGTGTCTCTGTGTGTGTCTGTGTGTG
>NW_019489366.1:0-473 GCF_002814215.2 Seriola lalandi dorsalis | reverse complement strand
CCAGGTCTTTCTGAGCCTTTTTCAGTTTGGAGCCTCTGACACCAGGAAGGTGGTTCCAGTGAAGCCTCTACAGCCGACTACTACTGGATAGGTGGAGGCTCTCCACCCTGCTTGTGTGCATGCAGCTGCAAGTTCTGCGTACTTCTCCCTCTTCCTCTCAAACGCAGCCTGTAGGCCATCTTTTGTATGTGGCCCTGATCAGGAAGTTCAGCCTTGCTTTGGGCACCCTCCACAAATCGCCGCCCATCTCCTTTGCTGGCGTTGTTGACGTGATTTTGTAGTCCTCTTCCTTCCTCATGACTTCAGAGATCACCAGCTTTTTCCTCTCTGTCTTTGAGGTTTTGGACCACATCCTAGGTGCTGTTCCCCAACCAAAGCCCACCCTGCCTTGCTGCACCACTTCAACGACCTCCTGGTGTTTCAGGCGGGTTATGGCCTTGTGTACTGACTGTGTTGTGTTCCATTTTCCTCCA
>NW_019489365.1:0-473 GCF_002814215.2 Seriola lalandi dorsalis | reverse complement strand
GTCCAGTGTCCACTTTTTTAAAGTGAAACTGCTTTATTCAGTGTTTCTGCTGGTTTCAATCTCCTGGTCCGTTTGTGATGGAGAGGAGGAAACCTCTGTGGATCATTCAGCTGACGGTAAAACCCTCCTGAACGTCTGGTTCATAAGTTATTAAAGAAACAAAGGTTAGCAGCGATCTCAGCTCCCAGCTCGTCCCTGACGTCTCCAGTGTCGGTGAAACACTGACTTTAAATGTAAACGCTGCTTCATTCACTGGTTATAATCAGCTGCTCTGTTTGTTGTGGAGAGGAGGAAACCTCTGAGGATAATTCAGCTGCTGGTAAAAACCTCCCATACGAAGACAACAACAACTCCCATGATCCCACGCTATTTCATGAGAGACCGCTGGTCTCATGGTCACATACTGTGTGTTGAAGTTTTCAGTTTTTGTAAACACGGTTATAAGAACAGACAGTTTTTAGGTTGCATTAGTG
>NW_019489364.1:0-524 GCF_002814215.2 Seriola lalandi dorsalis | reverse complement strand
CATCCGGCAACACATGCAAACGCAAGCAGTCAACATTCACACACACACACACACACACACACACACACACACACACACACACAAGTCAGGAAAAATGGAAGCAAAGAGGCACAAGGTGTGCAGTGTTGTGCAGTGTGCGTGCGCATGAACTCACACCTACGTTCAAACAACTACATTACTCTGTCTTTATTCTCTGTGGAAATGACGAAATGTCTGAAGTATTAATGTTGATCCGAGCTGAGTCATCATCATCAGCAGACTTACAACAAACATGCATCTGTGACCACAGGTAGTCGTCTGTATGCACACAAGGCATTCACAACTTGGACTGTGAAGAAACACACACCTACATAACCACACATCCTCAGGCCAATCACCCACACTGCAGCCATTATGATCCATCATCCTCCACTGCCGACCTTCTCATCATCACAACCCCCAAGCCGCACCGCTGACACACACACGCACACACACACACACACACACACACACACACACACACACACACACACACACACACACAC
>NW_019489362.1:0-473 GCF_002814215.2 Seriola lalandi dorsalis | reverse complement strand
AGAGTTAGAAAGATTTGATGTGAGGATGAAGCCTCCATGTGTAACATATGAGATCTCTGTCTCTGTCCTCACACTGACTGACTGACCAGAAAAGAGCTCATGTTCATAAACACAGGTCTTGGGTAGCAAGACAACAAACTAAGGACCAATCGGGATTTTAATCTTTTCCCACATGAACTTCTTTACATGAATGTCTCCGATCTGCACTTTGACGTAGACAGTATGAAGAGGAAATGACGCTTCTGGTCAGAAGCTTCTTAAATCACAGCCTGAGGGTGGAGACGGACAGAAACTCAGAGTAAAAGGGAGTTTCCCTCATCTCAGGGTTAAGAAACTCAGAGTTTTCACTAAACCTGGAATAGACCCCAGTGGATCAACTGTAGGCCAGCAGGAGATCACAGTCACACACTTTAACTGATGAGGCAAAGGGAGAATATACTGCAATACCCAAGAATATACCATCTCACACCTTT
>NW_019489361.1:0-473 GCF_002814215.2 Seriola lalandi dorsalis | reverse complement strand
ATCAAAGACACTGTGAAACTCAAAAACTTCAGTGAAAAGCAAAGATAGAAAAATTGCAATGAACAAATGACAGAAATAACAATTGTATGACCCAGGTGTAAATCAAGACATATACCATGACTCTTTACTGGAAACCAGTTCAAAACAACAGCCACTGAGTCTGCCTGTCCAGAGAAAGCCATGCTTGTTCATTATTTTGTGTTTTATTAGATGTTTTTTTAATCTTTGGTGAAAGTGTTATTTTGTATAAAGAGGTTAAAGGTTTTTCTGCAAACTGTTTCCCACCACAAACAATGAATGGGAGCTTACCAAAAACAATAACAGTTTTCCTTAACATAGCTTCCTGATAATACTCGGAGTTACCACAAGTCACTTAGTTTCCACAGAGGTAACATTTCTTACCCCAGTAGTAACTAGCGTTTGTGTGTGTGTGCGCATGTGTGTGTGTGTGTGTGTGTGTGTGTGTGTGTGCG
>NW_019489360.1:0-651 GCF_002814215.2 Seriola lalandi dorsalis | reverse complement strand
TGTTAGTCAGTGTGTGTTAGTGTGTATTAGTGTGTGTTAGTCAGTGTGTATCAGTGTGCGTCAGTCAGTGTGTATCAGTGTGCGTTAGTCAGTGTGTATCAGTGTGTGTTAGTCAGTGTGTGTTAGTGTGTATTAGTGTGTGTTAGTCAGTGTGTATCAGTGTGCGTCAGTCAGTGTGTGTTAGTCAGTGTGTGTTAGTGTGTATTAGTGTGTGTTAGTCAGTGTGTATCAGTGTGCGTCAGTCAGTGTGTATCAGTGTGCGTTAGTCAGTGTGTATCAGTGTGTGTTCTTGGAGAACAGGTCAATAGGGATGAGAACTGGAGGTTGTGTTGAAGTTGCTGACGGAGGATGAATTGTCCTGAACCCAGTGGAGTGTGTAACAGCCTCACACTGCAGCAGATGAGGGAGGGCTCAGGTCATTACAGGGTCAGCTGTTCCGCCGTCTGAACCAATCACAGACAGAGTTAGTGAACATCAGTCATTGTCATACAGGTAACAACAGGAAGTTACTGCTGCTGTTACTGTTGAGCCTCACAGCGCTGTGCAGATATATCTCTGCTTTTTATACATTAGAATGAAAACTCATGAACGTGCTTCACATGTTCTTATGTTTTATTACCGTTCTTTATTTCTTTATAACCTCCACCAGAC
>NW_019489359.1:0-473 GCF_002814215.2 Seriola lalandi dorsalis | reverse complement strand
AGCAACAATCTGGGGAACAGCCCCAGATCTGAAGTACATGAAAGTATGTGGAAATCAACAGTATTACAACACTGCAATATGGAAGTAATTGATTGGTCAGATTTGGAAGTAAATCAATAACTTTGGAGTTTTTAAAAGATGAGCAGATGCTTCAAACCATCATCAGCTGTCACATTTCAGTTTTTACATGTAACAGTTTAAATAAGAAGCTGTTTGATTGGAAACTTTCAACTGAAGAAAATAACATGTTATTATTTTATCACTGACATGTTCTATATGTTCTATATGTTCTATATGTTCTATATTAATGCAGCTGATCTGAAGTCACAGCACCTTTGAACCTTTGTTTTGCTGCTATGTTAAAGGAATATACTCTCGTGTCTGAAGGGTAAATACAGATAGGTGCTGCTTAGCTTAGCCTAGCTTAGCTTAGCTTAGCATAAAGCCTGAAAACAGTGGGAAACAGCCTGAAA
>NW_019489358.1:0-610 GCF_002814215.2 Seriola lalandi dorsalis | reverse complement strand
AGATTTCAGGTAAAAACACTCAGAGAAACCAAATCCTGTAAAGGTTTGGATGGTGGGTCCAGGTGGGCGGGGCTTGGTGACTGCTTTGTTGTGACATCACAAAGTTCCAGAAGTCCTGACGGCTGGTTTTAAGGCTCAGTTTCTGAATACAGGCTGTGTGCATTTCTCTGTGGACTGAGGCTTTGATACTTTCACAGTGTTAATATAAAAGCTAGACCTGATCTATAATCACACTACACATGGACACAGACCTTTACACTGGAGGAGCTTTAAAGAAAGTCTGGAATCCAGGGTCTGACTGATGGAAAAAGGAGCTGCTCCTGATTTTCACTCCTGGCATGAATAAAACTTCTTCGTGGAAAAAAGTAAATACTGAAAAGTGCTGGATATACTCACTCACTGAAAACCATTTCTCAGTTTGAAGCCCAGCCAAGCTTCACTGGCAACGTTTCAGCATCAACTGAAATAGAGACAAGACAGAAAACTGTACGGATGAAATGTCCTCCGTTGGAAACGTCACTGAGCGAACAGGATGGAATCACATCAAAGCACGACCCAGCGTTATACTGTCTGCGATTGGACCAATTTCATTTTATTTGTAAACCTGGCT
>NW_019489357.1:0-473 GCF_002814215.2 Seriola lalandi dorsalis | reverse complement strand
GAGCTGAGGTTAGCTGGCTAATGTTAGCAGCCCCGTTAGCATGCTACCTGCTAGCTGCTCACACGATGAAACGCTGCAGGTACCGTCAGTGAAAACACACCACAAATCAGTAATTACAAACAGAGGGAAAATGAAAAAATGAAAATGAACCTGGGAAATAAATAATAAAATAAAAGACCACTGGCCTATAGCACCTGCTCAGGTAAGTACGCATGATGCAAACCGGCGTCAACAGGAACAAGAAAGTAAGTCAGGACAAATTAGGAGGCTTAGATTTCTTTTTGCTATGTAATTATGATGTTGAAAAAATCCCCTCAAAATTATCTTACTTTCATAAACAGATGCTTCTTTCCTGGTCTTTGATTTACAAACATAACTTTTCCCCACACAGATATTACACATGGAACAATAAAGACATCGTATACAGAAAAAAATCTTTATTTTACCCCTTTTGGTTTTCTCACGACATACTG
>NW_019489356.1:0-473 GCF_002814215.2 Seriola lalandi dorsalis | reverse complement strand
GAGAGAGAGAGAGAGCAAGAGAGAGAGAGAGAGAGAGACACCTCATACAGTAGCTGACTCAGTCGCTGCACGCTGCCTGCTGCGAGCTGGAATGTGTGTGTTGTTTGTGTGTCCGCGAGTATTTGCATGTGCATACAGTGTGTGTGTGTGTGTGTGTGTGTGTGTGTTTGCGTGTGCAGAGTGGGTGCACGGTACGTTCATCGGTTGCGTTTGACTGGATTGATTCGAGTGAGGCTGGTGTGGGACTGTAATGACAGCATGAAGCTGAAAACCACAGAGAGAAAGTGGAGTGACTGGACTGACAGCTAACCACCGAGCTAACCACAGATCCGGTGTGTCAGTGCTCACATTAACAAGCCTGCCTTGAAATAATACTCACACACACTCATATGTACAATGAAATAGTTACTTGTTGCTGTTATTGTTCCCTCTCTTTATACTGGATATAATAGATTAAATGTAGCGTAAATCAA
>NW_019489355.1:0-793 GCF_002814215.2 Seriola lalandi dorsalis | reverse complement strand
GTCCCCAGGTGTGAACGGTGAGGAACTGTGGAGTGTGAGTTCCTTTGTCCAGTGGAGCAAAGAAACATTTGGTATCTTGAATGATGAGTCCCAACAGATCTGAGAACAGGTTACATTGTTATAGGGAACTCTTCATCAAACAAAAACCGGAAACATCCTCAAATAAATAAGAGCAAACTTAAACACTCCAGCTTGTCAAAAATAAATCAGTAATCTCGACTCTACGTTCCTCTCCACCCTGGTGTGCACAGCCACCGAGGGTAGTTTGCGGTACAGTTCCTTTGCCAGTAGCATGATCAAGTGCACCCTGCACACACACACACACACACACACACACACACACACACACACACACACACACACACACACACACACACGATCTGGATAGTCTCTTGCCTGGGGCATTGCTTTATTCCATTTGAATTTCTATTCAAAACAGTGCATGGTGGATGTAAATAGTGTGTGAAATAAACAAAATACTACTGTAAACATTTTTACGCATTTCAATCAACAGAACAGGAATATATAGTTCAAGAAAAATAATTCTTGTACGGGACATGTCAGGAATGTCATGCCATGTCCACCTAACTCTTACACTTTGTCCTCTGGTATTAATAATAACAGAAAACAAAGTGCAGAATAAAACATTTTTTTGGACTCCTCTGAAAGTAACACCTCCTCATCGTACTCGCTGAAGTGCCTCTTTATGGTGACTTACCACTGGTTCTGTGGTTCTGCCATTTTTCCTGATCCTGAAGAGATTCCACGTTAATAGGGATGTACAAAGAAAATA
>NW_019489354.1:0-495 GCF_002814215.2 Seriola lalandi dorsalis | reverse complement strand
AATGAGTTGGTAAATTTATATATATATAAATGTATGTGTATATATATATTTATTTATTTATTTATTTTTGTTTCTTGTCACAATAAAAAAAAAACAAAAAAAACAATTCTATGATTTCACAATTTATCACCTTAATCTTTCCTTTAACTTAACCTTTAGCTTAATATTTTGGAAGGATATTGAGGCATAAATTGCTTTACTTCTGTTCAGTGACAGTGCATCCTATTAGCATGTCCTGTAGCTTAACAGGTGCACAACGCCAAAGACTTGAAAGACAAGTTCAATATATTTAGAGACCTTGTTTATAAAGGAGCATCATAACATTCAAACTTCCTGGCACTGCTCTGTCTACGGGTATTTGTGTGTATATGTGTAACAACTTGTGAAACACTATAAAAACATGTTTCCCTGTCTCGTGTGTGTGTGTGTGTGTGTGTGTGTGTGTGTGTGTGTGTGTGTGTGTGTGTGTGTGTGTGTGTGTGTGTGTGTGTGTGT
>NW_019489353.1:0-473 GCF_002814215.2 Seriola lalandi dorsalis | reverse complement strand
TAAAACTAAGCTGATCAATTATTCATTTGTGTTTTCAGCGCCTATAATTCACACGTGGTTTTACATGGATTTTGACTCAGTCCCATACTGGTCCTCTCTGACTGACATGATGTAAAAAGGCAGAAACAAAAAAAGACTTATGCTTTTAATTTAAAATCCCCGTTTCCGGGTGTTAGTAAATCTCCGGCTTAACTTGAGGCTGTTTGAATAGGTCGGAGTCAGAGAAGTGTCTCCACCGTGTTTTCCTCCTCCTCAGTTGGAGCCAGAGGGCGGGCGGTCTGGATCAATGACGCGGGACAGGAGTGCGGTTTCTCGGTGTGGACATTTAGGTGGAGCGCGGTGCCTCTACGAAGCTCCGGATCTGCAGGGAGGAACATAAAGGAGGGAGGGGCGTATGTGTGTGTGTGCGTGTGTGCGTGTGTGTGTGTGTGTGTGTTTGTGATGACCAGCTGTTGTTGCTGTGTAGGAATGAC
>NW_019489351.1:0-473 GCF_002814215.2 Seriola lalandi dorsalis | reverse complement strand
ATTGACTATTTTGATATTCGATTAATAATTTTAGACATTTTTCAAGAAAAAAAAACTGACGATTTGTGTTTCTATGTCATATCACTGTAAAATAAATATCTTTGTTGGACAGATTAATCAAGACATTTGAAGATATTAACTTGAACTCTCCACTTTGTGTAGACAAAGCAATTAATCGATTCATCTGAAAAAGTAATCAACTGATTATTTGTCTTAAAACAACACTCAGCAGTTTGTATGGACACTGAAAGAGGTTTTTCCTCCGTCTTGTTCATACTGTCCTGTTCATAATGCACTTTTAATGGAAGTGATGGGGGACAAAATCTGAACTTAATCTGAAGCTTCAGTTTATCAAATGTGAGTTAATCAAATGAAGTGGACATCTTCCGAAGTTACACTCTTGTCTTTGTGTTTCTCTGTTGAGCTGCAGTCGAAGCACCGTAACAAAAACACAGAGCTTGGTGCTGTAAAGA
>NW_019489350.1:0-473 GCF_002814215.2 Seriola lalandi dorsalis | reverse complement strand
CAGGTTTAGATCAGGTTTAGATATGGTTTAGGTCAGGTTTATGTCAGGTTTAGATCAGGTTTGAGTCAGGTTTTAATTAGTGTTGGGTTTATGTCAGGTTCATGTCAGGTTTGAGTCAGGTTCAGGTCAGGTTTGAGTCAGGTTTAGATCAGGTTTGAGCCAGGTTTAGATATGGTTTAGGTTAGGTTAATGTTAGTGTTGAGTCAGGTTTAGATTAGTGTTGGGTTTAGGTCAGGTTCAGATTACCTTTGAGCGCAGGCAGCTTCTGCAGCTCCCTGTTCTTGGTCAGGCTGAAGCGGGACGAGCTCTGGCGCCGCTCCTTCTTCACCAGCTGAGGACCTCCGGAGTATTTGATCTTGTTGAGCTGAGTGGGAGGGGGGGTGCTGTTACTGGGACGCTTACTGCCACTCTGCTGCTGCTGGGACTGAAACCACACACACACACACACACACACACACACACACACACACACA
>NW_019489349.1:0-629 GCF_002814215.2 Seriola lalandi dorsalis | reverse complement strand
ATTTTCTTACAGATTCCAGCAGGTGGCATTTTTTATATTGTATTTTGCTTTATATGTATTTTTATACTCTTTTTATTCTATACTTTTTTTTAATTGTACTTTTATTTTACTTTTATTTATATTTTTAAGTATATTCTAAATATACTTTTTTAAAATTATACTTATTTTTTTATCAAATCAAGATAAATTAGAATTATGATTTTATAAAAGGATAATTTTGCTTTATTAAATCACAGTTTTGACTTAATTAGATGCATCTTGACACGTCAGAATTATGAATTTCTAACATTACATCTCAGATTATTTCATTTGTGCACATGAATCACACGCTTGTATTAAAGAGTGCAGTGTCATCTTTAACATCCCATAAACATATTGTAACTGTCTGTTGTGTTGCTATGGTTTCATATCGTCACCTTCCTAAAATAATGGCCTAAGTCATGTTTTGACAAAAATGTTTTTTTTGCCTAAATCACCCCCTCATGATGCTGGCCACCTCTGGTAAAATCGCCTGAATCCTCAGTTGAGGGGAACATGCAATTCTACCCCCGGTTGTATAATGGCCTATGTCAAAAGTGTGACTCTTTTGTTGAGTTTTTTGTGTTTCCTGAAAAACCTGAAAAAATGAC
>NW_019489348.1:0-473 GCF_002814215.2 Seriola lalandi dorsalis | reverse complement strand
ATTGACCATTGATCTTCCTCTAAACTCTCAGGTCTAATCCAGAGTCAATGTGTTTCATATTGATAACTTTGTAAATCATTAATACAACAGTTCATCAGGCTGTCACCATGGAGACAAGGTTTAAATAAGAATGATGAAGATAATGAAGATGATGAAGATGGAGAAAGACAACAGGGCCTTGTGATGTAAACTCCCTCATGGAGGGAAGGAAGTGCAAGTGAGACGTTCTGAGACCAGGAGCCAGCAGGAACCAGGAGGAGAACCAGGAGGAGGACCAGGAACCAGGAGCAGGTCTGGGGGTTTGGGGGGGTCTGATCTCCCTCTGATTGTTGATCAGTGGCTCAGCTCTCATGAGGGCGTTTTATTTCCTAGTCGTTGTTTTGAGCTTCAGAGCTGCTGCTCAGTTGGAAACTGTCCCCAACAGATTCTCTATTGGCTGCCAGAAACCCCCCCCCACCACCACCACCACCCCC
>NW_019489347.1:0-473 GCF_002814215.2 Seriola lalandi dorsalis | reverse complement strand
AAAATAAATGTGAAAAATAAAATATTCAAAAAAAAAAAAAGTAGTCAGGATTTGAACGTTTGTCTCAAGCTTTCACTGTGAGGAATCCACTGAGGATAAACAGGAGACCTGTGCTCCGGCATTTTCTTACTCTGGAAAAGAAAGAAAAAAAAAAACCCGCAGTGGATGGAGAACAAATATCAAAGCCACTCCCTTCACTTTGTATTCTACACCCTATCCTCTGGTTCCTGGTCCCTGCTTCGCCCAGTCAGGACGAGGAGATGCCGTACTTCCTTCATTTCCTTGCCAACATAGTGAAACCGGGGCAGGCAGTCTGGTGGACTGTCTGACACCGCTGGGCGACGTCTCTCCGGCTCTCATGTTAAAGATAATGTCTCTGCGTTTCATTATATGTCACAGGTCGGAGGTTTTACGCAACAGGCGCGTTCCCCTGACCTCGGCTGACACGCCGGAGTCTTGTGCTCGGTGATTTA
>NW_019489346.1:0-473 GCF_002814215.2 Seriola lalandi dorsalis | reverse complement strand
TTTTTTTTTTTTCTTAGTGTGAAAGGATTTCTGAGACAGGTCAAATTAAAGTAAAGAAGCTCTTTCCCAAAAAGAGACTCAAATTCAGCTTGAATAAAAAAAAAAAAGTGCAATTACTGTTGTTTGCATAAAAGTCAAAGTCACTCAAAGTCTATCAATTTATTGCTCTGATGTGCCATTACTCATGTGCACTCACACCCACGAACTACTTCATCTTGGTTTAATCAAAGCCTCAGCATGCGCAGGTTTAGAAAAAGTGAACATTATGTGCTGCATGTGAATCATTTTTCTTCTCTTGATCTCCAAACTCGTCGGGCATCAGCACCTTTCTTTTTCTACACCTAACAGTAATAGAGGTCATCACTACGATGCCTGGTAATAAATCGGTTTTCTTACTTTTGTGTGTGTGTGTGTGTGTGTGTGTGTGTGTGTGTGTGTGTGTGTGTGTGTGTGTGTGTGTGGTGCGAGTAAGC
>NW_019489345.1:0-473 GCF_002814215.2 Seriola lalandi dorsalis | reverse complement strand
GACGTTTTTTGACGTTTTTATGCGTTACTATACTATGACATTTTTTGACGTTTTACGGCTTACTATACTATGATGCTATCATGGCTCACTATACTATGACATTTTTTTCACGTTTTTATGCCTTATTATACTATGACATTTTTTGACATTTTTATGCCTTACTATACTATGACGTTTTTTGACATTTTTAGGCCTTACTATACTATGACGTTTTTATGGCTTACTATACTATGACATTTATTAACATTTTTATGCCTTATTATAGTATGACGATTTTTGACGTTTTTATGCCTTACTATACTATGACGTTTTTTTACATTTTTTATGACTCAATATAATATGACGTTTTTTGACGTTTTTTTGCCTTACTATACTATGACGCTATCATGGCTCACTATAATATGACATTTTTTGACGTTTTTATGCCTTATTAGACTATGACTTTTTTTGACATTTTTATGCCTTATTATACT
>NW_019489344.1:0-473 GCF_002814215.2 Seriola lalandi dorsalis | reverse complement strand
ACAACGGCAATGACCAAACCACGTCAGCCTTATGACTCTGGTAAACAGGGAGGTCAGCATAGAAACATACAGTGCTAGAGCTGAAACAGTTAACACAGAGACAAATCCTACAGGACAGAGGTGAGAGACAGTTGAATGTTGGCAACAGTCAGCTCTAGTCTTTCTGTTTCAATGCTGATCCTTTGTAATGTAGCACCAGCACACAGAAAGAGGGAGAGAGATGGAGATACAGAGAGAGAGAGAGAGAGAGAGAGAGAGAGAGATACAGAGAGAGAGAGAGAGAGAGATACAGAGAGAGAGAGATAGAGAGAGAGAGAGAGATGGAGATACAGAGAGAGAGAGAGAGAGAGATGGAGATACAGAGAGAGAGAGAGAAAGATGGAGAGAGAGAGATGGAGATACAGAGAGAGAGAGAGAGATAGAGAGAGAGAGAGAGAGAGAGAGAGAGAGAGAGAGAGAGAGAGAGAGAGAGC
>NW_019489343.1:0-473 GCF_002814215.2 Seriola lalandi dorsalis | reverse complement strand
AAAAAAAAAATCACAAAATGTTCCTGTTGGGATTGAAAAAATGGATATTAACAGGAGGTGATTTAGTTTCAGTGTGTGGTGTTTTCTTTAATCCCATGTAATATTTCTGTTCCTGTCAGGGTCTCATGATTCCTCAACTGTGACATTATTATCATCTTGTTTTATTTTCTGTGGCTCTATTTCTTCAATCTCCCACAGTGTCATTTTGATTGTTTCTAATATTCCTTTAGGGATTAACATTACTGTGAGAAAATCCCTTTCAAACTGCTCATTCCGCGGGTCTTCGACACGATAAAAAGTTGACATATATACAGTATTGTTGAAACTCCAGGCTTGTGCCTATGTAGATCAGTAGGCTACCAAGTTGGCCATAATTAAGACACTACACTTCCGGAAATAACCTTCAAAATAAAACTGAGTATGGTTAGATTAGGTGTGGTCTGCCACTTTTTTTCTGTAATTATCCAACCACC
>NW_019489342.1:0-599 GCF_002814215.2 Seriola lalandi dorsalis | reverse complement strand
TCCTGCAGAGAGCACATCACATTTTAGTGCAATAAACAGCTGGTGGAATAAATGTCTGTGTGAGGACTCCCTGGTCTCCACTGAAAGACTGGCTGCTAAAGAAGAATGAAGACAGGCTGTTGTGCAGTTTATGATGGTGAGGGGTCTCAGTTCTTTCTTTCTTTCTTTCTTTCTTTCTTTCCTCCCTTGTACTAATTCTGCAGTGTAACCTTGGGTGTGTTTCAAGACGCAGAGGCTTCTTTTGTATTCAGAGTGTGTGTGCTGCAGTAATGTCTGCCACAGCCAGTTTCCCTGTGGAGAAGAAAATGCCACGACACACATCAGGATCAACCTGTGTGCAGTGTGTATTGTGTGTGCAGTGTGTATTGCATGTGTGCAGTGTGTATTGTGTGTGCAGTGTGTATTGCGTGTGTGCAGTGCGTATTGTGTGTGCAGTGTGTATTGCATGTGTGCAGTGTGTATTGTGTGTATTGCGTCTGTGCAGTGTGTATTGTGTGTGTGCAGTGTGTATTGCGTGTATTGCGTCTGTGCAGTGTGTATTGTGTGTGTGCAGTGTGTATTGTGTGCAGTATGTGAAGTGTGTATTGTGTGTGTGCAGT
>NW_019489341.1:0-473 GCF_002814215.2 Seriola lalandi dorsalis | reverse complement strand
TGTGTGTGTGTGTGTGTGTGTGTGTGTACATTAGTATATCTGAGGCGTCCTGTTTGTTCAGAGTTTTCTTCAGACAGTTTTAACACAGTGAAGTGGGATGAATCTCTCTGTGATGACTGACAGCTTGATGGGTGGGATGTTTGCGAGGAGCTGAGTCTCTTCACTGAAGCTAGACTTGAATCTGAATAAATGTGTTTAAAACGTGGTGAGACAAAATAATGTAATAGTTCATGGCTTCAAGAATTATTATTTTTTTTTTTACTGGTTTTGAAATGATAATTACATTTAATATACACGGGGTTTCTTGCAAAGAAATTATCAGAATTTCCATAGTACCACTCTTAACTCTAGTTTTGGTTTTAAGGTACATTTACTGTATGAGTCTGTATCAATGTGCTGTCGACATCACAAAGTTAGCAACTTGAAACATGCAGCAGTTAATTTACTTTATATACCAATATAAACCAAAAACG
>NW_019489340.1:0-473 GCF_002814215.2 Seriola lalandi dorsalis | reverse complement strand
TGACAGAATAAAATCCTTCTGACTGAACCTTTATGGGAGAAGCAGCGATGAGGGTGATGGTCCGGACTGCCGTCAATCTTGTGATCTCATTCTTTAATCTTTCCAGAAAGATCGCCAGCACACCCTTCAGCTCCGCCCCCAGGTGGTCGCCAAGGTGACAAACCATGTGACCCATACAGGATATAGCCCTCTCTTTCACTTCCTGGTCGATGTCTGTTGCTTTGAGCCTCTTCATGGTGACAGAAAACACCTTAAAGAAACATGAGAAGCATCTTTTAAAACTGCCAGTAGATGGTCGAACGTCTCTTGGCTACAACAGACTAGAACTACATGTCACCTCCTCGTAGTCGTATCCCTCCGCCACTCAGACTACTTCCAGGTCACATCCCTGTTTATCCAGAGTCATATAAAACATGAACCATTTGTGTGAAATTTTGTCATAACTGCTTTGTATATGGCTCAAAAGTGTTTTC
>NW_019489339.1:0-521 GCF_002814215.2 Seriola lalandi dorsalis | reverse complement strand
TTCGTGTTGTTTGTATCCACACACACAAACACAGACACACACACACACACACACACACACACACATACAAACACACACACACAAACACAGACACACACACACACACACACACACACACACACACAAACACACGCACGCACACACACACTTTGACTGAAACAATTAATAATAGTTAACAGTGAGGCTGCAGTCTAATGAGGGAACAGGCCCGTCGGTGAGCAGGCAGCTGCATTAATTGCAGCCAACAGGAACAATTTTCTCATTTAAATATGCAAATAAACACATTTATTACAGTTAATGAGACAGTAAAGAATAAAAGCTGCGTGCTCTGAGTCACAGGCCGTTTCTGAAGTTGTGTTCATGTTTTATTTGTTTCATCTGGTTCATCAGCTTTGTGTGGAATCAGGTTTGAAATGTAATGATCTTAACATATTTACTGGATGTTCATGGAGAGAAATATCCTGGTCCTGAAGATCACTCACTCACTCACACTCACACACACACACACACACACACACACA
>NW_019489337.1:0-473 GCF_002814215.2 Seriola lalandi dorsalis | reverse complement strand
CACACACACACACACACACACACACACACCCATGCAAACAATCACTGTCTTTACAAGCTATGGGTAGCACAACAGAGAGTGACATACTAATCTGTGAAAAGGCACTGTTGATATCCACCATGTCTAATCACATCGCAGCACTGCAGCTCAAGTATGTTTGGTGCCTGTTCTGGCTCCACTCTGGTATCTAGGGCAGCGTACCAGCCAGTAGAATAAACTCTGGACAGGAAAGGCTGTTCAGTGAGTTTGTGTGTGTGTGTGTGTGTGTGTGTGTGTGTGTGTGTGTGTGTGTGTGTGTGTGTTTGTTTCAGGGAGTGTGTGTATCTGCATGCCAAGACTGTGCCAGCCACAAGACTGATGCTGGCGTCAGAATGAATCACATTCAGTCTGCTATTCCTTCCCTGCAGCACAGCGAGAGGTTAGCGGAGAGAGAAAGACAAAAGACAGCCAGATCATAAAAACAGATCATAAAA
>NW_019489336.1:0-473 GCF_002814215.2 Seriola lalandi dorsalis | reverse complement strand
AAGGGAAATTAATCCCTTGAGGGTGATGCAGGACCCCGACTCGAAGCTGTACATTATCCCTCAGTAACGTTTATTCTGGCCTGTTCTGTTACATGATGCTGGAGGCGTCCTCCGAAAAACTGACGTAGCTGGAAAAACAAATGTACCAGGTAACAGTGAGCTTAAGTGCAGTTACCGGTAGTTCACCATTCTTACCTTACGACTATTTGAACCATTGTGCCGTCAGTCAGCGAAGACCGTCGTGTAACGTTAACATTAACAAAACAAAAAAGATAATTTATCAATCCATTTACTTAAAGTCAGTCCCAACACAGCAGCTTTAACAGCAACAACGACCACCACAACTTAGTCAGTGTTCACGTTTCAATACTATTTCCCGCCAGCTGTGTCAGAGTGATGACGCATTTCCGCAGCGTGCTGCGTGAATCGGTACCGGTTCAAAGGTCCTCAACGTGGCTCCTGATGTTTTCTAC
>NW_019489335.1:0-474 GCF_002814215.2 Seriola lalandi dorsalis | reverse complement strand
ATATATATATATATATATATATATATTGACAGCTGCTGTAGGAATATACTAGAATATATATGGTATGCAAGCCACACATATGGACCCATATGTATCAAGCCATCCAAATTATTAGTCTAGCTATAATCCATATAACGTTGAAAGCATGCATTTAGCTGTGAATGGGCAAAATTGCACAGAGGTGGGGTTCATCTGATTGAGTCAATATTTATTGATATAACAATACCCTATTACAAAAAGTACTGCAAGTTTTCCAATGGTAAGATTTAGTGCTAATGAAGGATGTAGTGGTAAATGTAATAACTAAACCTAACCAAACCCAACCGTGACTTTGAGTAGTTCTCGTTGCCTACCCTTACCTTAAGTACTCTGTATGTGTCATTTGGATATGAATTCATTTGAAAAAAAGCATTATCGTTTTGTGTTTTTGAAACACTCAAATTTTGTTCCATTGGGTCATGTTTAAGCCCAGAA
>NW_019489334.1:0-474 GCF_002814215.2 Seriola lalandi dorsalis | reverse complement strand
GCAACACGGTCATCCTCACGGTGGTCGACCCTTTCAGCAAGATGGCCCACTTTGTGCCCCTGCCAAAGTTGCCGTCAGCTAAAGAGACGGCCCAGCTGGTCCTGCTCCACATCTTCCGCCTGCATGGTCTCCCTGTCGATGTGGTGTCTGACCGGGGGCCCCAATTTTTGGAGGGAGTTTTGTAGCCTGATAGGAGCCACTGCCAGTCTCTCCTCCGGGTTCCACCCCCAGTCTAACGGGCAGACTGAGCGGAAGAACCAGGAGATGGAGACGGCCCTTTGCTGGACGCACTACCGGAATCCGTCCTCCTGGTCGCAGCAGCTCCTATGGGTGGAATATGCCCACAACTCCCTCACCAGCTCTGCCACAGGCCTCTCGCCCTTCCAGGGTGCCTATGGCTACCAGCCCCCGTCCTTCCCAGCCTTGGAGAAGGAAGTTTCCTGTCCCTCTGTCCAAGCCTTCATCTGTCGCTGT
>NW_019489333.1:0-474 GCF_002814215.2 Seriola lalandi dorsalis | reverse complement strand
CTCTGCACAAGCTGAACACAAGCCTCGCTCAAACAGCGGCAGCCAGCAGCTCTGTGTTAGGTTCAGTTTAGCTCACCATGTTATTGGCACTGAAGGCCTGGGAGGCTCATGAACTCCTCTCATCCAGCGTCCTAATGAGGAGCTGTCCTGTTTGGCAGGACTGAAAGGGTGTCTGCTCCCATGGATCAGTGTGTGTTTGTGCATCAGTCTGGAGTATACAATGAGTATAATCACTATTACAGTAAGAGCAGACAGTAAACTGTAGACTGGATCTGCACCACAAGGTTAAGATTCAAGGCTTAATACAATAGGATTAATGATGTTGTAACAATTAACAATGATGCTGACTCCACAGGTTGATTAGATACAATATCACCAGACAGGAAGAGGTAACTGTTCGAAATCCGAGCACATCAATTACCCAGAAATCATGTGAGTTGTCAGTATATGAAATATATTGTTCATAATGGCAGG
>NW_019489332.1:0-2809 GCF_002814215.2 Seriola lalandi dorsalis | reverse complement strand
TTTTTATATATATGGTATATTCTCTTCTTTCCAATTCATGAGGTACAAATTCATCACAATTAATAACTAATTTCATGAGGAACACCTTTTAATACATAAGAAAAGATAAATAATTAAAAGCAAAATCATGAAATGGAACTATTTACAAACATATACAATCACAGAAGACAAATCAACAACAACAACAACTATAACACATAAATATGAACTAGCCTTGTGAGGAACAACAACATTTAGGACACAAGGGTAGGTTTCAACAGGAAACATGTTGCTTTAACAAAAGAAAACTCAATGTTTACACAAACTTAACAAAACCTCAAACTTTGACCTTTATGTTCAGATCAGCTCTGAAAAGCTGCAAAATTGGCATTTAAGGCGGATGAGGATGCAGAAGTGGAGATACACTCGTGCCATTCTCTGACCATGCAGCATTGTGGGAGTGGGAGGAGGGAGAGACAGAAAGAAAGAAGCCAAATGAGCGAGTGTAGAGAAGCGGGGGGGGTCACAAAGGGGGTCTGGGTCTGGGTTAGGGTTAGAACTGACTTGTTTCGCAGGGTCAACACACCAAATTCATCACAATAAATAACAATTCATAAGGAAAAAATTCATTACAATAAATAACTCAATTCATAAGGAAAAAATTCATCACAATAAATAACTAATTTCATGAGGAACACATTTTTAATACATAAGAAAAGATAAATAATTAAAAGCAAAATCTTGAAATGGAACAATTTACAAACATATACAATCACAGAAAACAAATCATTAAAAACAACTATAACACATGGATATGAACTATTTAAATAACCCTGTGAGGAACAACAACATTTAGGACACAAGGGTGGGTTTGAACAGGAAACATGAATGGGGGATTCAATCATGCCATTCTCTGGCCAATTCCAGCGGGCGCCGTAGCTGGGGAGATCCGCGAGAAGGGCCCGGCGCGCGTCCAGAGTCGCCATGACCATGCAGCATTGTGGGAGCGGGAGGAGGGAGAGACAGAAAGAAAGAATCAAAATGAGCGAGTGTAGAGAAGCGAGGGGGTCACAGAGGGGGGTCTGGACATACTAAGAACATTGAGGAGTCTCAATATAATATATATAATTACTATTATTAATACTATAAAACATAATTACTGTATATAATGTTACAATTCAAGTGGCTGAGCACCCTGCCAGCAGCTCTTCCTTCTTTTGACTCCCCCCTTGATATATATGGCCGAGAAAGGACAGGTACTGATGCATTTTGGAGATCATTTTCCCCATCCTGGTTTTGCAGAGCCTGTTTTTAGCAACTGACTTTTCACTGGCGTCTGGGATTTCTGTACAATACAGACATATACAGAGAAGAACATTGAGGAGTCTCAATATAATTTATAATTACTATTATTGATAATATAAAATATAATTACTATATATATAATGTTACAAATCAAGTGGCTGAACACCCTGCCGGATGCCAGAAACTCACGGACTTCCCTCTTATGACTCACTTATTTGGAGAGAGTCAACATTTATGCTGACAGATCTCAGCTTAAGTGAATCACCTCTGAATTCTACCTTAGACAAATTAAGTTTTTATTTTCAAACTATAAATGTAATCAAAATAAAAAGGAAACTTTTTCTTCTTAATCTTTTTCACTCTGACTGAAACATAAAAACAGATATTCAAGAATGACTTTCAAAAAACGTATTTCATGGACTTTGTCTAATTAAACATCGGCCGAGACGGGTTGTGTATACCGGTGACTGATCAGCGAGAGCGTTATTTTTCCTCTCGAAACGCCGACAAGGTGGAAATTAATAAAGGGAAACCTCTCTGACGACAGTCACACAAGTAGGGGGAACACAGTTTCTGCCAGTGTTTCCCACTCAAACCCAGCGAGATTCCTCCTAACAACGACCGCCACCACCATCAACATTACAGGCTGGGGCTGTGTGATGAGGTCGCCCTGCCGAAGGGGTTTGGATATTACGTTAAGATAAGGCGGTTTTTGCTGTCAGGGTAGTCTTCGCTTTCTCGACTTCTCGCTTTTGAAAGCCTCCCAGCACCCTGAGTGTGTGAAGAAATACACCGCAGGAGAACGTAGCTACTACTGGGGTTGAGGGAATCGCTGGTGAGTGGATGGTCCTTCTCTGTCTTTTTTTTAACCATTAGCCCCTAACTGTTAACTGATATATTGAATGCTCCGAACTTGGCAACATAACATTGATGCTGTCAAGACCGGGCAAACGTATGATTTATAAACTCCTTGAGCCTGTGGGTCGAGTGGCGGAGCTGGAGCAGTACACCAGGGTCAATGATGTGATTGTGACCGGGCTCCGTATCAAACCCTGGTCATACGCACGGGTGGTGACCGTTGACAGGGCGGGGGAGCCCGGTGAACAGGAAGGCAGCTCCATAGAGCAACAGGTGGCTGCCTTCCTACAATCCAAAGGGATTGAGATGGACTTTTCGAACTATAAGTGTAATGTTAATGGTGTAGTCCTCCGGAGTCTCCGTCAAACTGAAGAACTTGCATCTTGTTTTGGAGGCCATGAAGGCGAGTTTTATTAATCCGTGAGTGCAAATCTGAATCCCCTCTTTCTCTATACTCGCCACTTTCAAGCTGTGCTCTAAAATATGAAGCTCCATCTTTTACGTCTTAAAAATAACCTGTTTTAGATTGAATTGACAGCCTCCCTTATCTGGGGAGTGGCAACACCTATGCTGACAGAACTCAGCTTAAGTGAATCACCTCTGAATTCTATAGAGTGTGAATGACCAGTTTCAACCCTGAGTTCACAGCCTCCCTTATTTGGGGAGT
>NW_019489331.1:0-474 GCF_002814215.2 Seriola lalandi dorsalis | reverse complement strand
GGGGGGGGGGGGTAAACACAGATTAAGCGACTGGAGTTGAATGGGTTATTTATGCAAGTACAGGCGATATGAACAACATCAAGTGATAACCCTGATTTCCATGTCCACTCATTAAATGCCTGTGATGATCAGGAAAACATGTCATTGCATTTGTTGTGTAGATAGTTTAGGCTTAACAGTAGCCTGAATCTGCAACTGTGTGCAGTGCTGTAATTGACTCACCAAACTATCAGCTAAGACGGAACATTTATCCTGAATGCTGATGTGCACCGTTGTATGGCCTCCAAATACAGATCTGCATAAATGTAGGACTCCTGTGGATCTTGCACTGTTTTGAGCAGTGAGGGTGTTTTGTAACAGCTGCAGGCGGTCACGTTTGAACACCGTGGGTATAATGACAAAATAATCAAGCTAGTTTAAATGAAACTTTTTTTTATTTGTCTGCATTATTTACGCAGCTCTTGTACGCTTGAT
>NW_019489330.1:0-474 GCF_002814215.2 Seriola lalandi dorsalis | reverse complement strand
AAAATGTCATAGTAAAGTAAGGCCTAAAAATATCACAGTATAATAAAGTATAAAAACGACCATCCTCTTTTGCTTGTCCTCTATAGGTAAAAACATTTGACATTTTAATGATATATTGATCGAGGAACTCGAAATGTCTCCGGTTTTCATTCCAGATATCTGGTCACCTTATCTTGGAGTGCACATTGGAATGATCTAATATGACTTCACTCTAAACATAGTGCTAACGAGTTCACTAAGATATTGATTGGAAACCTACGCCCTTGGGGCACATTGACGGGCGCGCACATTTTACGCACGGGATAATTACGATGCCTTTTGGAAGAAAGACCATCATTATCCAAAAGTAGGCGTCCGGAAATTATGTAGGTCGATGACATTGTGTTTTTGGATGCCGAAAGAGAGCTGGATCTGGGTTTTGGGGGGTGTGTGTGTGTGTGTGTGTGTGTGTGTGTGTGTGTGTGTGTGTGTGTG
>NW_019489329.1:0-474 GCF_002814215.2 Seriola lalandi dorsalis | reverse complement strand
GGACAGCACTTACATCACGTTACCTTGATGATGCCAAAACATTTGGATTCAATTGTGGGATTGGGACTTTTGATTGTACATTTGATTCCCTCCCTTCGCTCCCTTTTTGTAAACAAAAATATATATACATATCCAAATCCAATTTGGATATTTGGAATTCATCATGTCATCATAGGACAAATAACTACACAGGCTCTGGATCACCGGTGCGCATTGGGTTTATACTGTCATATACTGTCTTTGCTCTTGTAATGGTAACATTAGGGTTCGTTCCTTTCATGCTTGTTTGTTAACCGTTTTTCTATCTTATTATTTCTTGCGTTTTATGGCCATTGTTTGCCGTCGTTTATGCTTCCGGGCGTTCCCCTGACAACCATGGTAACCCTATGTTTAATGTCACAACGCTATGAACTTTGGGTAATTCCCTCAGCTCAGGGCTCAAAATGTCTGCTAGAGAGCCCTGATGCCCTCGAT
>NW_019489328.1:0-474 GCF_002814215.2 Seriola lalandi dorsalis | reverse complement strand
GATGGTGGTTACATGAAACTTTGTTAGCAAGTTTTCTGAAATGGTAGTAAGTCTTCAGAAAGGGTGGGTGGGATTTAAAATCAGTCAGTTAGAGAATGGTATGTGATTTGGTTATTTGCTTAAATCTCATGTGGGAAGAGTATACTATACACGTTTTGGTTTTCAACAAAACATGATGAATGTGACTGGTGAGGTATGATGAGATATTTACTGCATAGTGACAAAAAATGGGATGCTTACCTCTGCATTACACCTCCTGCTCTCAGGGAGGCTGAATATCTCCAGTCTGCATTTGGCGCCTTGGGCTGCAAGAGAGAGCGAGAGGAATTGAGTCTTAAGTACAGGCGAAAGCCAATACCATCTCATTAATAAGTCATGGAGAGAACTGCTAGTGCATGCGTGTCACACACGCACGCACGCACGCACGCACGCACGCACGCACGCACGCACGCACGCACGCACGCACGCACGCAC
>NW_019489327.1:0-474 GCF_002814215.2 Seriola lalandi dorsalis | reverse complement strand
ATTTTAAATCCATAATAATAGAATAACAATAAAGTTTATTTATGGAGCACTTATCAAAATCAGAGAATACAAAGTGCTTCACAATGATAAAATAACAAACATACAAGCAAATTACTCAAGATAAAAATTAAAACAATAAAAACACATTAAAAAAAGTAAGCAATGGAAAAATATGTGAAATATTTTACATATGTTTAACATAAAGAATTGTTGAATTGTTCTTATTTTATCAACCAAAGACTTAAATAACCTCCACTTGATACTATCATCCCATAACTGTGATCGGTTCATTATCTCTTAAAATCTAGATTATTATAATTTCTTAAAACGGACTATAAATGAAAATATGTTCCCAATATAAATCAGCAGGAAAACACTGTCCAGGTAAGTGTGAATTTCACAGTAAAAAGGTTGTAACTTTGGAAGATACCCACTTGTTTTCTCTAATATAACTTTTAACTTTTTAAAAACTTA
>NW_019489326.1:0-474 GCF_002814215.2 Seriola lalandi dorsalis | reverse complement strand
GAGAGAGAGAGAGAGGGTGACGTCGGTTTTGTTCGTTGCGTGCCATGCAAACACCGCAACAAACAAAATTTGAGACAATGACAGGATCGTGGGTGACACGGTGACTGTAACCTTCACACAGGCTCACAAATGCACACACACACATACGATAGAGAGAGAGAGAGAGAGAGAGAGAGAGAGAGAGAAAGAGAGAGAGAGATACTCGATATGAATCTATAGATCACTCACATTGGTCGATTACACAATAAAGCCATAATGAAAGCATTTACCCGCTGACAGAGATAGAAGTTGTGCATGTTGTGTTGTGGGAAGAGTTAAATGACAGTGACAGTCACTGCCAGTGTAAACACAGTGACTGCAGCAGATACCATTTAACAATCTATGGAACATAATGTTAAAAATACTCTGTTGTGAAAGTATCGTCAGCAAATAAAGTATCAAAAGTAAAAATACTAATTAAAGGCCAGTTTCAGA
>NW_019489325.1:0-474 GCF_002814215.2 Seriola lalandi dorsalis | reverse complement strand
GGGGGGGGAATTGATATTTGCTACCATTTCCTCAGAATTCATGGTTTTGAGTTTAATCTGAACCAATTCATATTAAGAGTACAAAGATTCAAAAATCATTTGTTAAAGTTTAGGTGATCCGGAGAGTTCATTCTATGTCATTTTGTCTGAGACAAGTTTGGTTTTTTTTTAATGAGTGTTACCCTCAATGTGTCGACTGTTTATTACACAGGGTTTATTTCAAAGATGTTGTTCTAAAACATTTTCAGACCAGACATTAGTTTACATCAGTCTTTGGACACATAAAATCTAAGTAAGGTTTTATGAAAAAATCAAGGGCGATGGGTTACGATGTATGAGGGTAAAGTCACATATGGGAAACCTGCTAGAGCAACACTTTCTATTTATTTCTGTTTTTTTGGTTTTTTTTGAGATTGAAAAACAAGGGCCACCATGTTGCCAGGAGGATGAAAAGAGAAAAATCCAGAGGATAGA
>NW_019489324.1:0-474 GCF_002814215.2 Seriola lalandi dorsalis | reverse complement strand
AGAAAGAAAGAAAGAAAGAAAGAAAGATCAGCTCTCATCAAAACTTGTTTTTCTTTCCCTCAGAGGTGGCAAACCCCACCTACACTCAGCAACATGCTCCACCCAATCAGACTGCACCATGGCCAGACCGAATGATGATGGATCACTATGGAAACCAAAGCAGGTATGGCATTCATTCTATCGCAAAGTATAAAAGAAGAAGAGAAGCCAAAAAAAATGATCATGAGCATTTGGGCTTCGTCCAGACCCATGAGTCTGTAGTGACAATAACACCCAGGGTATCTTCCAGGCCACCGTATGGCATCCCCCAGGAGGACGGGATGGGGTGTTGCAGCACGGGGCCCGAGGGCCAGCCGGACGAAGGAGCCCTGCTGAACCAGCTGTGCTCGGTGCTAAAGGACTATGAGGGTCTGGAGGAGATCGACAAGATGCTGGGAATCCCCACGCTGGCTGGACAGGTGAGGACCTTCAGAC
>NW_019489323.1:0-474 GCF_002814215.2 Seriola lalandi dorsalis | reverse complement strand
TATATTATCCTGTGTATGCTGTTTATTGCTATGATCCCTCATGCATGTTAATGATTTCCCTATTTAATTCTAAAATTAATCATCATCAAACTCAATCTCTCTGTCTCTCTCCATCTTGGTCTATAACATTTGAGTTCAGCTGCAGTGGCATTTTTCTCTAGGAAGCCACACTTCCCCTGTCAAGCTAATTTTGTTATTTTAATAAAGATTTCATTATTTTATATGACACATAACAGTTTCTTCATTTCCCTTGTCACAGCCACCTCAAACCCATGTTTATGGAGTTCCCTTTAAATAGGTGAAACAGCACCACACTGGACTGCAATTATTCCTCCATGTAAATTATCTTCTGTGGTGAATAGGAGTATCGCACCAGGCGGTTTTCCACCTAACTGGGCATTTTTTTCTTTTTAATTGGGCGGGATATTGATTGAGCCAGGCCTGTAGCAGAACGTAATTGTGATTGGCCCCGGT
>NW_019489322.1:0-511 GCF_002814215.2 Seriola lalandi dorsalis | reverse complement strand
TGACCTCACAAAACACCATAACTCAAGACCTCACACAGCATTCATGATGAAATTTCACACAAATGGTTCATATTTTATACGATTCATATACAACATCAAGGAAGTGATTCTAGTTTCTCAAAGATCAACATTGTTTGCACCCCCAGCTGTGAGGTGTCCTTGGTGTATAACAGCCTGTGTTTTATGTGTCTGTTTGCGTATGGGTCTTATACATCTAGTTGGAGGTGTTGATTAGCTGCTAAGTTTAGGAGGAGAGATAAAACCCTGCACTGTTTTCTGCTGGATTAGAGAGGCTCGCTTCAGAGAGTCTGACGGTTCTGTTTGTGAGTGTGAAACAGCGGATCTGTGTGTGTGTGTGTGTGTCTGTGTGTAAATGTGAGTGTAAGTATGTGGAACAAGGGTCAAGTGTATGTGTGTGTGTGTGTTTTTTTTTTTTTATGAGGATACAAACTTGTGTACTCCTCTGCTGCAGGGCGCAGGTTTGTCAGCTGAAGAGATTTGAGTTGTGTGT
>NW_019489321.1:0-474 GCF_002814215.2 Seriola lalandi dorsalis | reverse complement strand
AAGTCATCATTTGCTCATTTGAGCTGTGTTTCTCCTACTGAAGGACTGTTTTTGACACAAAAAAGGCATTACAAATATGTTGTCAAATACAAGGACAAGTACTTAACAAACTTCGAGAGGCTGAAAACAGAGCTCCCATTTGTAAAACAATTTCTTTCATGGATGTAGCAAAAAGAACAGCACCATTCTGTATACTGACATAAAGCACTGTACAAAATGCAAAATGAACATGTAAAAGGAAACCCAGGAACAGATACAATGGTAATATCAGAATTTTAAACAGATTTCCGTGCTGTGAAATTGTCTGGCCACAATTGTGTAGATACTTTGCACATGATATCGCACACCCCCTAGGAATCATATTCACTGGCATGATAGAGGTCCAGAGAAGAGATGGTTATGTGCAAGTATTGTCAGTGTAGCACAAACACTGTTTTAAAAAAAAAAAAAAAAAAAAAAAAAAAAAAAAAAAAA
>NW_019489320.1:0-474 GCF_002814215.2 Seriola lalandi dorsalis | reverse complement strand
AGGAGCTGAGCGATGAGCTGCTGTGGACGGGGACATCCGCAAAAAAGTGTTTAAAAAAATACCCCCAGGAAAAACTACTATCAGTGTAAGTGTACGCTTTATTTTGAAGTATTTTCACCACTTTATCTTTCCGTCAAACAGAACTTTAGTTTGGAACTACAGCGTCGGTTCTCCTGCTGCTTCTCCGAACTCAAAATAACCCGAACTATCACTTTAAGGCTACAAATAACCCACAATGCAACACTCTGTAGAAGCTCTGAAAAGAGGTGATTCTCTCCACCAAACCTAATTCCTATTAAAAAATAAATCTTCTTTTAATCAAACTGACACAGTAACTCAAAACTGAGACTCGTGTTTTTGGCGCCCTCCAAGTCCAAACGTGGCGTGGTTTGTTTTCTCACTTCACGGTGATCTCAGTTTAACAATGTGTGGTCTTGAAATTTTAAAATTTGTAGAAACCTGTGGGAGTTGTGA
>NW_019489319.1:0-474 GCF_002814215.2 Seriola lalandi dorsalis | reverse complement strand
GGCAGCACAGACATCTTCACTGTACCCAGCAATTAAAGTGACAAGCATTCTTTTCTGAGAGACTACTCAACTGTTGACTAGCATTGTTAGAGAAGTTTTTGTTAGAGAATTGTTAGAGTTGATTTTATCTGTTGACAGCTTTGTTCATTGTTGAGTCTACCTGATGAAGCTGAGATGCACTCCCAGTGAGCGGTGGATGCCAGAGCAGTCAATGCATAAGAACACACCATAGGGAATACTCGCCCAGCTGGGGTTTTTTGCTGCGCAGTCAAAACATACCTGCAAAGAACAAAACATTTGAAAACTAGAAGGGCACTCAGAGAGTGCACACCTCCACCAAGCCTAATGTCAAACAACATACACCAGAAAAAATTCAAAACCATAGTTAGTTTTCTGGATCTGTTTCAAAATTTAATGTGTTCATGTCCTATCCCTCCACCAAGTTTGGTGCAAATTGGTTCACTACTTTTTGCA
>NW_019489318.1:0-474 GCF_002814215.2 Seriola lalandi dorsalis | reverse complement strand
ACTTTCAATTTACTTACAAAAAGAACTGCCAGAAATGTATTTGTGGTTTCATTATAAAACTGATAACTGTGGCATTTTAGTCACTATAATCATGATATTACATTTCCGTACCATTTAATCTCTGCAACGTAGATGGAGCAGCCGTGATGTGCAGACGGGAGACGTGTGCTCTTATTTGTTGGCCAAAAACTCAGTAACCAGCATTGAACAAGAAAACACTTTGACAAACTCTAGTGGGACCAACACACACCCACACACACACACACACACACACGCACACACACACAAGTATACCTCCATCTAGGCTGCGTGAGTTCCTCTTGCTGGAGGAGCGCTGGAACAGAGGAGCCGGTCGGTCGATCAGAGAGCTGGCCTGTCTGGTCTGAGCCTGAGTCCGACCGCTGTAGCGAAACTTGGAGCCCAACGCCAGGAACTTCCTGGGGGTGGTGGCCATCTCAGTGGAGGTCAGTCTGT
>NW_019489317.1:0-474 GCF_002814215.2 Seriola lalandi dorsalis | reverse complement strand
TTTGTGAACATTTCCATGAGCAGTTGCACATGCCGTAGTCTGCAGTGTATCCTGAGTAACCAGGACATTACTTCTGGGATCACTGGTTTGAAAAAAAAATTGAATTGCGTATACTTTCTGTTGGACTTTAAATCTCAACCGTTCTGATGTCAGAACCTCAGCAGATAAAACCCAAACTGTCTTCATGCATGTTTAAAACTACGAGTCAGTGGGCAAAATAGTCTGTGTGTGATTTTGGGTGAATGTACCCTTTAATGCACTGCCAAAAAAACATGGAGTGTGATTGTGTGTTAGTTAGAGTGAGTGAGTGTGAAAGAGTGTTTAGCTGTTTAATGATCAGAGCCCCCTCCAAGCACGAGACGGGCGTTATCACTGTAAACTGCTGTGGTGCATTTCATGAATAGATCTGCATTCATCTGCCAGAGGCGACCCAGCAACACACACACACACAGACACACACACACACACACACAC
>NW_019489316.1:0-536 GCF_002814215.2 Seriola lalandi dorsalis | reverse complement strand
TGTCTCTCTCTCTATCTGTCTCTCTCTCTCTCTTTGTCTCTCTCTCTCTCTGTCCCTCTCTCTCTCTCTCTCTCTCTCTCTCTCTCACTCTCTCTCTCGCTCTCTCTCTCTCTCTCTCTCTCTCCCCCTCTCTCTCTCAGGACCATCCAGATTGGGACAGATTCAAGTAATCTCAACTCGGAGTTCTGCTTCATCCTCAAGGTTGGACATATATTTTTTCTTATCTTTATAGTAAAGGAGATATTTAGTTTTACGTCACAGGTCCAGCAGAGATTTCTCCTCCGTCTGAAAACACTCCTCTTTGTAACGTGACGTTTTCCATCAGGTACCATTTGAGAGCACAGACAATCAGGGCATCGTTTACACCTGGGTGGGCCGAGCTGCCGACCCGGACGAAGCCAAACTGGCCGAGGACATCATGAACAGCATGTTCGATGACACGTACAGCAAACAGGTGCGTGTTCCTGTGTCCGCGTCCGTCAACTTCTTTCATTCTCAGTTTTTTTGCGCAACTTGAATAAAAACTTTTCTTCATC
>NW_019489315.1:0-474 GCF_002814215.2 Seriola lalandi dorsalis | reverse complement strand
GTCGCTATTATGTTTCATGGAAAACATGTTTGCTTTTGCAGTTTTGTTGTAAAGAAACATAATTTGTAGGAGACAGGGTCACTCCTCACCACAATCATTATTCGTACGGTCCCTTACTTGGCAGCAGTGTCACTTCCTGCGTCTCCTTTGTTCTATTAATGAGACTCTGTCCACCTGCAGAATATCCAGCATTTCTCCATGTGCTGCCATTCCTTACAAACAACATTCCTTACTGTGGCAACAACACCCGCCACTGCTAAACTTAAAAAAAACTCACACAAAGCCCTGTGTATGTGTGTGTGTCTGTGTGGCAAAGTTTTGTCAGACAACACTTGGTCAACCACCACTCTTTGACTGAGGTGTCCATCCATTTTCTACCGCATATCCTCTAGTAGGGTCGCGGGGGGGGCTGGAGCCTATCCCAGCATCTTTTCGGGCGAGAGGCGGGGTACACCCTGGACAGGTCGCCAGTCC
>NW_019489314.1:0-474 GCF_002814215.2 Seriola lalandi dorsalis | reverse complement strand
CACTGCTCAGTCTCAGCTGTTTCCTGTTTCTTTACGATGTTTTCAGTGGTTTGTTTCCTAAACGTCTTTAACAAAAGCTCAGAAGACGCAACATCCTCAAAACAAAAGTATCTATTTTATTTGACGTTTCTTCAGTAAGTGTGATGTGAGCTGCTGTTGGTTTATTTGTCCAGACACGGTTCGTCTCTCATGTCTCTTTATGATCTTCCCTAACTGAGGATGTGGGTGAATCTGCTGCATCAAACACGATTCAACACGTCACCTGAATCTATAGCTGAACAATGACTGTGGTCACAGGAATCAGTGCTCCCTCTGCTCTTACATACACTGCTGGCATTGACCAACACTTTTCACAACAGATGATCCATGATGTCGTATGAGCTGAGACCTGAGTCTGATCAATGAGCTTCCTCTGTAGCTGTCAGAGTGTTTCACACTGCTCATACAGAGATGATTTAATCTAACAGCAGGTCT
>NW_019489313.1:0-474 GCF_002814215.2 Seriola lalandi dorsalis | reverse complement strand
TGCTCAGTCGGTCCACCACTTGGGTCCAGACTGAAATATTTCAACAACTATTGGGTGGATTGCCATTAAATTTGGTTCAGACATGCGTGATCCCGAGAGGATGAATCCTGATGACTCTGGCGAAACCTGACTCTCAAACCACGGCTCAGCTCCAATCCTGACTGTGGCATGTAGCTGGAGAGAACAGTGAAAAATAGATAGGTCTGAGGAAATTTTCAGTTTAGTTCAGTGAAGTAAAAAGTTGTTTTTTTCAGTTAGACGACCATGAGTTAGGGTGCCCTATATTTCCATTGTGTGTGAGCCTCTGTGGAATCGGAGTGTTGAAGCTGGTGCGTCCAAATCCATGAAGTTGCTGCTAGACTCCTTCACCTGCAGCACAGTGGTGGTCGGGTAAAAACTCGTCCAACCAACCTGCATACCAGACATTTAACTTATTGTTTGTTGCTCGCTCAAATGTTCACAAATAACAGAACA
>NW_019489312.1:0-474 GCF_002814215.2 Seriola lalandi dorsalis | reverse complement strand
GCTCCCTCATCTCTAACTCTCTCACCAAAGGACAGTGCCTCTCACCCACTCACTGTTGTGCTCCCATGCCATGCAAAGATGAGCAGTGTGTTTGAGAAAAAAAAGCAAGAATATTATTTTTGTGGATTATGGCAATTCAAAAAGACCTATCTCAAACATGCTTTCTTTTAATCATTTTCTATAAATCAAGTTTCTATAGTGGCATACAGGTGTCTTCTGGATGTCATTATATCCAAAAGCACATTCATTATGCATATGTGACCTGTGTATGTATTTCTTTTAGCCTCATCACTGTAAATCAGCTTTAGAGTCATGCAACTGTAATGTTCTCATATATATAAAACACAAAACATTGCATTGTGAGAATGTTGGCAGAAAGTATTTTTTCATTACTTTATTATTCATTTTATTTCATTCCATTGTTGAAATTTTGAGTGCACTATATTGTGGATACATTTACACTGTCAGAATTAA
>NW_019489311.1:0-474 GCF_002814215.2 Seriola lalandi dorsalis | reverse complement strand
GCTCAGATTCATTCCCTTTTTAATGAGAAAATTTAATCTTCTTGTTTTGTCATAAACTCACACTGCTTGATAGCTCAATAATACGGGTCCAGAACTGAAAAGGCTATGTACAAGTCGGCTTCCATGTTCGTATCGGATCATGATAACCCAACACCGTTCAACTGAGAGCTTCACACATGCTGGCAAATGGGATATGCCCCATTCCTCTTTGTATTAGATGAGCATCAGTAAACTGCATTCACAGGTCAAACAGGAAAGTTAGAAACTCAGCTTCTCAACTTCTCAATTTCCAAACTTCAAATGAACTCCTAGAGCTGAAAATGTTCTCTGGTTGATTAAAATGCAGTGACGTCTTTGAGCCACAGCGGACTGACGCCGTCCACCTGGAGATTTGGTTTTGTCACGAAAAGGAAAAAAAAAGAAATAATTTAGTAAATATATTTATCAATCTCACACATTCACCCAGAGGAAAAT
>NW_019489310.1:0-578 GCF_002814215.2 Seriola lalandi dorsalis | reverse complement strand
TGCCTTACTATACCTTGCTGTTTTTATGACTTTTTGTGCCTCATTATATTATGACTTTTTGGGTCTTACTATAATATGATGTTCTTATCACATTTTATGCCTTACTATACTATGTCTTTTTTATGACTTTTTATGCCTTACTATACTATGTCGTTTTTATGTAGTTTTTATGACTTTTCATGACTATGACGTTTTATGAATTTTTATATTTACTATGTCTTTTTTATGACTTTTTATGCCTTACTATACTATGACGTTTTTATGTGTTACTATACTTTTTAGTTTTAGTGACTTTTTATGCCTTACTATACTATGATGTTTATATGAATTTTTATATCTTACTATACTTTGAAGTTTAAGTGACTTTTTATGCCTTACTATACTATGTCGTTTTTATGACCTTTTATGCCTTACTATACTATGACGTTTTTATGTCTTACTATACTTTTTAGTTTTAGTGACTTTTTATGCCTTACTATACTATGTCGTTATTATGACTTTTTATGCCTTATTATTGTACGACTTTTTGGGTCTTACTATACTATGTCGTTTTTATGACTTTTTATGCCTTACTATAC
>NW_019489309.1:0-474 GCF_002814215.2 Seriola lalandi dorsalis | reverse complement strand
GCTGATCAGAGAACCAGCAGCAGGAGCCGGGTCAGCCCTGTCTGACTGTGACTAACAGCTACAGCAAATATTTAGACTTAATTGGTTCCACTGGTTTAAAACATTTATCTTTCATTTACTGTAAGTTTTTCTGTTGTATCTACATGTTGTATTCTGATTCTAAAAATTATTCCTCTCATCAGTCTTTACTCAGTTCTCAATTATGACAAATTTAAAACTGAATTTCAGAATTTATTAAAAAGGAAATACTGAAACATCAAGTATTCAGACACTTTGTTATGATACGTGACATTTAAAAAAATAACCAACACAATTCAAACTAATTGAAACAGTGAGCCCTTGAATTTAAAAAAAGACTGCACATAGAGCTTTTTTTCACCACACACACACTCTCTCTCATTCACACACACACACACACACACACACACACCACCTGTCCACTCATCCACTTGTGTCCGAACGTGCTTCTGCCGG
>NW_019489308.1:0-474 GCF_002814215.2 Seriola lalandi dorsalis | reverse complement strand
TCCTTTCTGCCATTTTTCTTCTAAGCCAGCGACGTCTCGTCCAAGATAATTTTCTGACCTTCTTCCAATTAAAGTGAAGAGAGTTGAAGTCGGGATAGAAAAGTTTTTGTACAGTTACACTTCATTTTGGTTTCCAGAGGGATTAATAGGACAGATAACTTGCTTTTCCATCAAAATTGTACTTACTTTTACTTAAATTGAAGTGAAAACAGTATGTCACCTCTTAAAGGGAAATGTAATTATTATAAGAGCTGAATAATTTTAGGATTATATCTGATTATCTGATCTGAGTATTTGAACATTTCACTAATCTTAGTTTTCGAATACAGGGTTAAGTTGAGGGTTAGTGGAAGAAGTTGAATTGTGAATCTCAACTAACAAATACTCTGTAAACTCTGTAAAACAGATGTAAAACATCCAACTGGGCTTTTTTTCTGAGCGACAATAAGACAGCAATTCATAATTGTTCAATCA
>NW_019489307.1:0-474 GCF_002814215.2 Seriola lalandi dorsalis | reverse complement strand
GTGATGATTCTGAAAATATCAACACTTTCCTAAAGTCCCAGTGAAACGTGGTCAGACCAGTGACGTTTTGTTCAGTTGAAACAGAAACAGAAAAACACAGAACACAGCTGTATATGGACAAAACACATCTTCACAGTATCTGAACACATGACCTGTGTTATTTATGGCCGTGTTGTAAAGCAGTTGTTTTCCTCCCGCCCTGAACCTGGATCCAGTATCAGCTCTTGGACAGAGCAAATCTAAGTTCAGGAGCCGGAGAGAGGAGAGCAGCTGAGACAACAGCAGACCATAGACCTTCAGTTATGGTTATGGTCAAGTCTGACGGACCTCCTCTCCGATCAGGCCTAGCTGTCTCTCCTGGAACAGGCTGCTGTGTGTGAATCTGATACTAACAGATGGAAATGCATTTGATCTGAGGTGTAGGACCTTCATTTGTGGTCTGTGCTGCCCCTTAGTGGAAACCTAACAGACCAG
>NW_019489306.1:0-474 GCF_002814215.2 Seriola lalandi dorsalis | reverse complement strand
CTATCTATCTATCTATCTATCTATCTATCTATCTATCTATCTATCTATCTATCTATCTATCTATCTATCTGCAATATCCACCTGCAAAGGGCTATTTGTGACATCTTTAATTAAAGATATTAAATGTGAGGATGTGACAATGATTAGAAAAAATCATTCAAACTTCAAGGCTGAGAAGCAGCAACAAATGAGTGTTTGGCATTTTCTTGGTTAATGTCTTAAATGATAATAGACAAGTGACCAAACAATATTTTCAGCAGCAGTAGGAGTAATAAACGTCATACTGTATATGTCGGTTTTGTAATTTCATGAATATTTGGAATGTATTTTGGCATTATCTCAGTGTGGATGTGAATAAAACTAACTGAAATTGTCAAAAGGCATGAGAGTTCGCCGAGAAGCATTACAGGTTGAGGTCATTACAGGTCGTAATGTGGATGTACTCACCAATATCCCCTATTAAAGCTGACCTGA
>NW_019489304.1:0-474 GCF_002814215.2 Seriola lalandi dorsalis | reverse complement strand
AATAACTCCCAATAACTCCCAATAACTCCCAATAACTCCCAATAACTCCCAATAACTCTCAATAACTCCCAATTATGCTCCGTTACGTTACGTTTTTGTTATGTTGTGTTATGTTTTGTTTTGTTTTGTTATATCACCCTCCTTGTCTTTGTCTTGCCTCACCAAATCAAATGAAAGGAACAAATTTGAAATGACATTAGCGAGGTTCTCTGTGAGGCTGTTTATCCTTTTCCTCCAGTGATTGTTGGTGGTTACACAAATAACCCAAACACCGAGCAATTAACAAGCCTCTCTGTCCCCTGCAGTTTAATTCTGGGTCATTAACTGAGTGTTTGGTTTGTAAAAGTTAACAAACAATCTTAGTAACCAAAGCTCTGACAGCCCTCACTCCACAGCTTATAGTGTGTGTGTGTGTGTGTGTGTGTGTGTGTGTGTGTGAGTGTGTGTGTGTGAGTGTGTGTGAGTGTGTGTGTG
>NW_019489303.1:0-474 GCF_002814215.2 Seriola lalandi dorsalis | reverse complement strand
TGGAGGGAGAAGGAAAAATTGAACAAAGCCTCCATTGCTGAAGATAGAGAAGACAGGATGGACATGGAAATGTGATGTGTGACTTGTGTGAATTCCCCAGAGCTGGTCAGGTGTGTGTTAACAGCAGATTGTGACAATCTCCCGCCGCCTTTTTTTACCTTCTATTGTTTCTGGCTGAGACTCTCTCTCGGGTCCTCAGCACATTTGTAGTTTTGTGTTCATCCATGCAACATCAACTAGTAAACTTAAATATTTATAATAATCCAAATCCTACAAATTTATAAAACACAATTATACACTTAGTAGCTTATCTGTAACTCGGCTTGACTAATACTTTTAAATAAATTAGTGTGGCTGCCAATAAGTATAATGCAAACCCTCCATAGGACTCCATCATGGCTGCCGAAAGTCGTCATTTAAAATTCACTGTGAAAATTAATTGATGAGACAAGACAAGCGTGATTATATGTAATT
>NW_019489302.1:0-474 GCF_002814215.2 Seriola lalandi dorsalis | reverse complement strand
TGTGTGTGTGTGTGTGTGTGTGCGTGTGTGTGTGCATGCAAACGTGTCAGGTTGTTTCCAAGAAAGATGTTAGTTAGATGTTGGTGGTTTAAATTTGCACAGGGGGTAGAAAAGACTGTCTGATGAAGGGCGGAGGTGTGATAGTACCATAACCACACACACACACACACACACACACACAGTTTATACATATGCATTTAATACATATGGAAACACGTCATCAGTACTGCCCACAGCCAAACACACCCCCAAGATTATCTTGATGCACTTACCGATAAATATCCAAACGTCAATCAGCTTCTGCAGTTGCAGCCTTGATCAATCAGTCAACCAGTCAACCAGCGAGTCCATTGTTCAAAATGTCCATGAGGATCCTGTCCGTCGCTCTCCTCCTCCTCCTCCCCCTGTGTCTGTGTACACCAGGTAAGCACCAAAGAATTACCACAACACATTATACTGAGCCGATGTTTTGAT
>NW_019489300.1:0-474 GCF_002814215.2 Seriola lalandi dorsalis | reverse complement strand
ACACACACACACACACACACACACACTGACAGCCTGGGAAGAAACCACCTAATTACATCACAAGCCGTGGGCAAGGACGCAGCTGAGGCACAGCGATAGAAAAGAGGTGTTTGTTATGTTTTGACAAGTTGTGTTCTCTGCAGCCCAGAAGCTGCTTCTGTCACTCAAAACTAAAAATACCGAACTTCCCTTTGTATTTCTTCTAATATGTCCTCTCTGTACCCACATATGCTTTCCAGGGTTGTGGGAGTGTGTCCCTGCACACATGAGCTAAGGGGCAGGGCACAGCCACAACATTTACACTCACAATGATACCTACAGGAAATTTAGGGTCACGATTTAGGGTTCATCGAACCTGCACATCCTTAGACTGTGGAGAGGAAACACAGAGGAAACCCACTGAGACACTCGGAGGAGGTGAAAGCTTAAAGCTAGAAACAGACACCAGTCAGCTGGTGTTAGGAAGGAGGTTTT
>NW_019489299.1:0-474 GCF_002814215.2 Seriola lalandi dorsalis | reverse complement strand
TTTTTTTTTTTTTTTTTTTTTTTTTTTACAATCAATTTATGACTGTCCTCCCTTTGAGCACAGCCCGTTTACCAAACAGCATGTGTAGGCCACTGATCCATCCAGCGTTATCCAACACACAAACTTTGTTTTTACCAGGATTTCATGGAGAGTGTGAAACTGGTTATTAATCTCTCTTTATAGAAACCAATAATAGAAAACTCCTCTATGTCCTCATGAGCAAACATTTTTTAATTAAAATAGGGTTGAGGTAAATTGCTCTAAAAAGTCCTTCTAGTACTGGCAGCCCAAAAACAGATAAGTGTGTTAGGTGCTTGGGGGATGAATCACTCTTGGAAAAAGATGTAAAGGCAGCTGGAAAATCAGGAAATGTGCAATTCAGTGTTTATCACTATTATTTGATTTCCCCCGTTATGTCCCAGTCTGCTGTGAAACTTTTAAACTAAACAAGCTTTCTTTACCTGGTTTTGTTTT
>NW_019489298.1:0-474 GCF_002814215.2 Seriola lalandi dorsalis | reverse complement strand
TTTTTTTTTACCTGCCTCTCAGGGTTTCTGCAGTTCGTTTTATTTTCATGCACATTTTAATCCACTCTTCAGTAACCAGGAAGTGCTCCTGCCAGCAGCAGCTGTGTGATGTTTTCATGTAATAAGACTTTCACACCCTTAACTTTCACATCTCAGAAAAGTAAATTAAATCTTATCTAACGTTCCTGGCACGCTTCGTCTCTTGGGCTGTAAACTCCACCCGCCTGGTGTTCAGAGTGAGTTAAAACAAATGCCAAGATTTATTTCAGACTTGATTTGTCCCTGATTGAATTAAGAGCAGAGACACACTGTTGTTGTTTTAGCCGTGCCATGCAAACCAAATGAAGTTTATCAGTGTAATACACAGCAGACATAAGGAAGGAAGGAAGGAAGGAAGGAAGGAAGGAAGGAAGGAAGGAAGGAAGGAAGGAAATTAAGATGAATCATGTGGCTGTTGAATCTTAAAAGATCCTT
>NW_019489297.1:0-475 GCF_002814215.2 Seriola lalandi dorsalis | reverse complement strand
AACATTTGCACGATCCATTTTCCATCGGTCATTTGCATCACCTCAATAACATCATGTCACTGTGTGGCCTTTCTGGGTGGTGCAGGGTTCTGCTTGCAGAGAGGGTCTCTTGTCTCACTCTCAGAGGTGATGGGAAACAGGGAGGGGCTGGCGGGGGTAGTTTGACCACAGGTCTCCCCACTGGAACGTGGTAATCTATCAAATAATGCATTTCTATCTCTGTACAGTATTAATACAATAAAATCAGTCACACCATGAAAAGCTGCCAAATAAAACCACAGTTCATTCATAATACTGTGAATACACACCTGTAGTCTCACACACATCAGTTTTCTGGGTTGTGTGAAATCATTAAGAACTAACTGATGACTTTGCATCAAGGAAAGTAAGACAGGTCAGGCTTTAGATGACAGATGTACAATGTAAAATGTGTGTGTCTTCTTTGAAGTGTGCATTAGTTTAATAATGAATTCTC
>NW_019489296.1:0-475 GCF_002814215.2 Seriola lalandi dorsalis | reverse complement strand
AGCTGTGTGTGTGTGTGTGTGTGTGTGTGTGTGTGTGTGCGTGTGTGTGTGTGTGTGTGTGTTTGTGGACTGCAGTACAGTAATCTGTGAGACAAAGGGAGGAAACTTAAGTGCTAATATCTCTAAATGTCATCTAACAAGAATCAACACTTACTTATGGAAGATGACCAGTCTGTGTGATGACTGATGGATAGAGGTGTGTTAGAAAGCACTAAGGAAATCAAAGAAACAGAAAATCACCATGCACAGTTGAAGAAACATTGCTGTGAATACCAGTTAATGTCACACCTCCCACCATTCCTCAAATAAAGTCAATGAATCCCTTATGGACACAAGTAGAAAATCTGTACTCTAGTATTCAAAAGAGCTAAACCTGATTAACGTGAGACATATGGGCCCTCAAGTGCAGTTAATTTTTTATTAGGGCAACACATTATAAATGCAAGAAGCTGCTCTCCCACTGTTTAAATATTTA
>NW_019489295.1:0-475 GCF_002814215.2 Seriola lalandi dorsalis | reverse complement strand
CCCCCCCCAGTCTCTACCATTTTATTTTTAGCCCGCCCTGTCCCAAATCTGCCTCCACAGAATCTGGTTCAGGGGTAAGTTGGTGCTCAGGACAGCTGCTGATCTAGAATCAGTTCATCAGACAGCAACAAGCCACTAGAGTGACACTGCAGTTATTTCAGAGGACAATCTACTTGTTGAAATGATTCAAATCTCAGTTTGGAAACTAGACTTGTAAAACAGGCGAAGCCACTTTGTGTTGTCACTTCATGCCTGTGAACAAATATGTGCGTTCCCTGTGTCTGTGTGTGTTTGAATGAAACCTACCGACTGATGCAGGCATCTCCCCCCACTGCAGCACTGTATCCTTGGTGATGCGGCCGTAGGTGTCGATGTAGACGCCCTCATCTTCGTAACAAACCAGAACCTCTGTTCCAGCGCTGTTTGGCAAAATGATGATGGCATGGGGATGGATGGAGCCCTGGATCTGTGAAAC
>NW_019489294.1:0-475 GCF_002814215.2 Seriola lalandi dorsalis | reverse complement strand
GCTCTGTCAGGATTTCCTTCTTTTGCTTTTCTAAAAGAAACGGGTCGCCTCGGCCAAGTCTTGACTGACACGCAGAGACTGGACACGGACAGAAACAAGCGCAAACTTCCACCAGCGCTGTGTTTAGGATTTCCTCACTGGTTTCCCTGTCCGTTTTTCTTTTTTTTTCCCCCATTGATGTTTGTTGACATGAAGCAACAAGAGGGGGTCTCCTTCTGCATGTGCCTCACACACACACACACACACACACACATATATACACGTATAGCTTTAGACCTTCCTCTCTTTCTGTCATCTAGCACAGCTACAAAAACAAAGTCCAGACAAAGGAAACAGAATGCGCAGGGGTTTGTGTGCAAGTGTGTGTGTTCAGGAGAAGAAAATGAGGCAAGAGGTAACCATGCGCGTGCAAGTGTCCAAACTGTGCAGCAGAATTTGGGGAGAAAGCAAAAGTTAAAGCAGATATTTTAAAATC
>NW_019489293.1:0-525 GCF_002814215.2 Seriola lalandi dorsalis | reverse complement strand
AAAAAAAAACATTGAAAGAAACACTTTTAGATGTTTACATACAGTATGCAACAATGCTACAAATGACTGAGAATTGGATAAATGTCTCTCTATGTATCTACATTAAATCACACGTCTTAGAGTGTGTGCTTTTATTATTATATTTTATTTTACACATAATTTGTAAAATTCTAATGTACATACTTTATATGCTACTGTGTGTGTAATCCATGTGTGTTCATGTGTTTTCTAGTTGACGTGTAAAGGTGAACTACATGTGAGGAATTGACTCACACACAGGACAGGAAATATTAACCCACATCATTTTCTCTCAACGAGACACAAGCATTAATACTTACACTAAACAATAAACATTATCACCCGCTCCTTATAACATTACATGAATCCAATTGGCTTGTTGATTATATGTGGATATTTGTAGGTATGTGTGTGTGTGTGTGTGTGTGTGTGTGTGTGTGTGTGTGTGTGTGTGTGTGAAGGTTATCTAAAATAGAAATGTCTTCCAGCTACATTCCTAAATCCTGT
>NW_019489292.1:0-475 GCF_002814215.2 Seriola lalandi dorsalis | reverse complement strand
GTGTCCTGGGTGGTGGTTCCTCTTTGTGTGCTGTGATTCTGGATTTGGTTGCTTTGCACTTCACCTTTGTGTGTGTCACGTGAGCGTGGGGTGCCTTTTCTTGTTTTGGACTCCTTCCCCCCACATTGTCCCTCACCGTTGGTGAGCCTCAGCTATTGGAGCAGGGTGTTAATTATTAGTTCGGTCGTGAACTACCCTTTTTAACTTGTGAGACCAACTTCCAATAAACGTGTTCATTATTTTTGCTACCGTGAACCACGTCTCCTGCCCTTCCTTGTATTACTTACCTGTGTGCCTTCCTTTATAGTTATATTTATTTACAATTCCCTGGGTGCAATTCCCAGGGTGGCGTTGTTGGTTTCTTTGTCCTAAATTTAATAATCGTAGTATAACATTCTGAGCCCTCGCATCGCCACAACTTGGCGTTGTCGGCAGGATTTACTTAGTGAAGGCGGACACGTGTGTTCTCTGTAGT
>NW_019489291.1:0-475 GCF_002814215.2 Seriola lalandi dorsalis | reverse complement strand
GTGTCCTGGGTGGTGGTTCCTCTTTGTGTGCTGTGATTCTGGATTTGGTTGCTTTGCACTTCACCTTTGTGTGTGTCACGTGAGCGTGGGGTGCCTTTTCTTGTTTTGGACTCCTTCCCCCCACATTGTCCCTCACCGTTGGTGAGCCTCAGCTATTGGAGCAGGGTGTTAATTATTAGTTCGGTCGTGAACTACCCTTTTTAACTTGTGAGACCAACTTCCAATAAACGTGTTCATTATTTTTGCTACCGTGAACCACGTCTCCTGCCCTTCCTTGTATTACTTACCTGTGTGCCTTCCTTTATAGTTATATTTATTTACAATTCCCTGGGTGCAATTCCCAGGGTGGCGTTGTTGGTTTCTTTATCCTAAATTTAATAATCGTAGTATAACATTCTGAGCCCTCGCATCGCCACAACTTGGCGTTGTCGGCAGGATTTACTTAGTGAAGGCGGACACGTGTGTTCTCTGTAGT
>NW_019489290.1:0-475 GCF_002814215.2 Seriola lalandi dorsalis | reverse complement strand
GCAGTCTCCCACAGGTCCCCCCTGCTGACTTACCCCCCCCCCCTTGCTCACAGCAGCTCCAGTCCAGCATGATACAATAGAAGTAGCCAGCAACACTTTATTGCTCTTTTACTATATCTTTATCTATTTACAAAAATAATCCAGTCAAATGAGTTTCAATATTTTACCAAAAATGCCCCAGACTAATGTTTCATCCCATCACTGATGTTTTTGTTGAGCTGACAGCATGTAGTTTTTTAATATTTCCTCTCACACTGCCTTCTGCTTGTGGGATGAAGGCACACCTGCTGTTCCAGAAATGTCTTCCTGAATTCAGCAGCAGAAAACACTTTTCTTTTGTGCTGCATTACTTTCCAGGCATTTGCAACATATACAACAGCAGGAAATCACAGCTTATTTCAGTGCACGTTACACAAATACGATGAACTGTGGGATATTTACTGTACATCTTTAGTCTTAAATAGTCTGCTTAATT
>NW_019489289.1:0-475 GCF_002814215.2 Seriola lalandi dorsalis | reverse complement strand
CTTCTCGGCTTTATTACAAGCACTCTTCCAACGCCCTGAGCAAGCTGTAAACAGATGCTCGTTGTGCACTAGTGTTTGTTTTACCTGAGGATTGAACCTGAGACTTGAAAACTGAAGTGTGGTCCTCTTAACGGCCCGAGCCGTTTGACGAGACGCGTGAGGTTGTGGGTTCGATCTTCAGGTAACTCAGTGGGTTCAGTGAATTCTGAAGTCCAGAGGAACCATTTAAAGTCTCTAAGAAACAAGAGCTCAAGTGTCTCTGTTCAAACATATGAGGGAATATGAAGACTAGTCTGGAGTCCTGAGGTCTCGGGTGAATTTTGAAATCTAATACCCAAAGTAAACATTCAAAGGCTCCAGGTAATAAGGGTCCTTTGTCCAATCAAACAGCCCAGTGTCGACTGGAAGATTTGAGGGTGTGAGTTTGATCCTTATGAGGCTCAAAGTAAAGACTTGGTGGCGTGGGGGGGGCGGG
>NW_019489288.1:0-666 GCF_002814215.2 Seriola lalandi dorsalis | reverse complement strand
TATAAATATACATTTTAATTTATTCTACTTTTGTGATCAGGTCTCACTTGAATAAAGTAAATGAGATGTTGATGTTAATGTGACTTCCTCATTAAATAAAGTGTAAAAAGATCAGCTGATGATCTGGAAACGCCGACATCACCGTGTGTGGTGGTTAAAAAGGCAGACTGAAGTCAGTGCAGCTGATACTGTGTGTGTGTGTGTGTGTGTGTGTGTGCGCGTGTGTGTGTGTGTGTGGTCCTACCTGGGGGAGCTCGGCCACAGAGGGCGGTTCCCCCTCATGAATTACGGCAGGCCTCGCTCTGACATGAAGATACTTCACCCGCCCGCCCGGCGTGACAGGCGGCGAGCCGGCGGCCGGCGGAGCGCGCTCAGTGCTTAATGGCTAAATTGGGAAGACTGTTACTAATCGCTTATTGAATAATGAAAGTGACACAGCTGATAAAAGATTTCAATACGGTGGATTATTTATAATATTTCACTTAAGCCTCTCTGGCTGAGTAATAGGAGGGCGAGTCGCAGGAGTCAGGGAGCGTCGACAACGAGGCGCTCAGAGTGTTCGATAATAAAACGGTCAGAGGAGGAAGAGGAGCAACGACAGGGTTAAAGAAGATCTGGGAGGATGGAGAGAAAATGAAAATGAACAGAATGAAGGAGGGAAGAGAG
>NW_019489287.1:0-475 GCF_002814215.2 Seriola lalandi dorsalis | reverse complement strand
GAACCGAGCGAGGGAAGGACCGTGCACCTCCCGGACCCCTTCGGGGACGGGATCAGTTCCCCTTCCCTAACCCCTGAGCGGAAGTTAATTGCAGATCTCTAGCTTTTTCAGAACAAAAGTTATTAACAAAAAACGATTTTTTAAGGCCTGCAAGGCATCATGGGACATTTTCTGACAAAACCGTGAGTTAAAAGTGTAGGTAGGATAACAACACTGTGTCTGTGTGAGAGTCAAATTAAAGGCTGCTCGGCTGAACATTGGCTCTGGTGAGTATCCTAAACACTGTTTAAGGCCTTCTATGGCAAAATAAAGATGTTTAAATTAGAATTATGGCAGATATTGCTATGATAATAATTATAACACTTTAAAAATATTATTTTGAATAAAACTCTACCAGAGAATCCTGGGGTTTTGCGGTGTATGGAACACAGGACAATTCTCTTTTTAATGTTATTGTGCATTTCTGAGGCCAGAC
>NW_019489286.1:0-475 GCF_002814215.2 Seriola lalandi dorsalis | reverse complement strand
AGTGAAACCTTGGGACTATTCACTGTCAGTTATAATCTGATCGTGGGTCGTCATGTTTTGCTTTCTCTCAATTTTCCTCTGAGGTCCTGTTGCGATCTCCCTGACTGCTGTTGTCATGGAGATGGACAGCTATGATAAATGTGAACAGCGGTGGGAGCACAGGGTGAACCTGACAAAAAAAAGGGTGTCAAACAATTTTATTTTCCCTGTGAATAAAAAGGTTTCATGCTGTGTGTGTGTGTGTGTGTGTGTGTGTTGTGTGGTCAGAAACAGATGAAGTCAAATGAAGGTGAGAAAAGGAAACAGGCAGAGGTGTTGATCAGAGGAAGGGTGAGACATGGAGAACTGGGACGAGAGAAAGAGGGAGGTGGCGGAGTGTGAAGAAAAAAGGAGAGAACAACATATGGCACAACAGGATTCACAATATGTTTGAAGCAAAGAAAAATAAAGAAAAAAAATGGGATTCAGTAAAAGA
>NW_019489285.1:0-475 GCF_002814215.2 Seriola lalandi dorsalis | reverse complement strand
CTTCCCCATCCCTTTTGCCTACACAGCACCTTATTGTTGCTCACTCAGACAAACCTTGATAATATAGTCGAATCCCCCCCCCCCATATACACCACCCTCTCTCCCTGCCTCTCTCTCTGTCTTTGCACGCGTACACACAAATACACACACGTGCACACACAAAGGCACACACGCTTTGCGCGCTCTCGAGTGCAGAACGCGCAACAAGCGGACCAGCGGATGGAGAGAGAGAGAGAGAGAGAGAGCGAGAGCGCCAGGAGAAGAGGAAGAAGAGAGAAGGACGGATGCAAGGCGAGGCCAGGAGCGGGAAACCTTATCTCTCCTGGCTGTCCAGCTGTTGTCTTTTTGTGTTGTTTTTTACCTCAGCGCCATCTCATAAAAACGATTCCTGCCTTTTTTTTCTTTTTCTTTTTTTTTTTTTTAAAGCCCGACATATCCCCATATCCGTCCTGATGTGCTGCTGCGCCTCATCACG
>NW_019489284.1:0-475 GCF_002814215.2 Seriola lalandi dorsalis | reverse complement strand
GAGAGAGAGAGAGAGAGAGAGAGAGAGAGAGAGAGAGAGAGAGAGAGAGGAAGGACGATGAGAAAGGGTGGGCTGGAAGGTATGGAAAACGATAATCGAAGAGAATGAGGAAATGGTTGAAGTGGAGGTCATTTTGAAAGGAAAACACTATAGTGTATCTTTATCATCATGATTCTTCACACCATCACCATCAGGCTTTTATCTTGAAGGCAGAGTAACAGAGAAATAATAACAGGTTTCGTAGTGCTAGGTGCTCAATTGGTTGCATCATTTATTAAACAAATATGCAAAGAATTTGCTGGTTCAAGCGTAAAATGTCTGTTCTCTGTAATATATCACTATATATTCAATATCTTTAGGTTTTGAACTGATGGTTGGACAAAGCAATTTTAAGATTCATCTTGGGTTGTGATGGAGATTTTCAATATTTCTGAAGACTAAAATACGAATGGATTATAAAAAAACTGATGCCAGC
>NW_019489283.1:0-475 GCF_002814215.2 Seriola lalandi dorsalis | reverse complement strand
TGAAAAACCTGTGTCTTTAAATCTACGTAACTTGTTCCCTCCCTGCTCTGTTTTACAGCTTGTTTAAATCTTCACACAATGACGACAATCCGTTTTTCTCTTTCTCGAACCAAAAAAACTTGCCTGTTAGTTGGGCAACAGACGAGGGTGCTGACAAGGACAAACCAGGAGTTATCAAGCCAGCTGAGGCTGGAGTCGTGTTGCTGAGCAGCTTTCTCTGCAGGAGCCGCTCACACACACTGTGCATGCGCTTGTAAACACACACACTCTTACTCAAAGACGCCCTGCTGTTTGCAGCCTGCAGGAACTCCTCTAATCTAAGTGATGTATCAAGAGAAACAAGCGTCTCTAACGTGTTCTTTGCGCACACACGTGGATGCACACGTACTCTCACACTGTATACTTGTATTGAAAATACGGAAAATACTGCTTTTGAACCAGGGTTGTTATTTTAATTTAATACCAAAAAATTTAA
>NW_019489282.1:0-475 GCF_002814215.2 Seriola lalandi dorsalis | reverse complement strand
AGCTGGGGATGTGAGGCAGGCGACTTGATCAAGGAAAAACTGATTCCTTTGAGAATCTGAGTGAGTTTGCTGAATCCAGTGATACTGGAGTCACCACAGTGATTCCATTCTCTTCCCTGAGCGGATTCTTCCAAAAGTACTTCCCAAACAACAGTGCTCAGTATGACTGGGTGAGAGATCCATTCAATGCAGCAACACCTGCTGATTTCAGCTCTACTGAAGAGGACCAGTACATGGAGATGACATCTGACTCCACCCTGAGACTGTGGTTTACAGAGGACTGTGAGGATTCTGCTTCCCTTGGCCACATCCTATCTCTGTGAGATGGGCTTTTCTGCTGTTGCCTCACTAAAAATTAAAGTACAGCTCTAGGCTCAACATTGAGGCTGGCTTGAGAGCGGCGGTATCAACCCTGTTTTTTTAAAAGATCTGCAGTGCAAAACAGGCTGATTGCAGCCACTAATGAAGTGATAAG
>NW_019489281.1:0-589 GCF_002814215.2 Seriola lalandi dorsalis | reverse complement strand
AAAAGAGTCACACTTTTGACATAGGCCATTATACAACCGGGGGTAGAATTGCATGTTCCCCTCAACTGAGGATTCAGGCGATTTTACCAGAGGTGGCCAGCATCATGAGGGGGTGATTTAGGCAAAAAAAACATTTTTGTCAAAACATGACTTAGGCCATTATTTTAGGAAGGTGACGATATGTGATTCAGTTATGACCCTGTTAGAGAATCACTCAGACTGGACACAAACCAACAGTTTATCCAGACTGCTGTATATAAACCACTTCATTTGCAAGTCAACTGAAATGTCACCAATGAGCCCAGAGGACAAGTGTCTGTGAACTACGGTAAGAACAGTAGGTCAAAAATTCAGCAAGAAGTGGATCTGTAAACTCTGATGGTTGTTCACACAGATTATTTTACTGTTCACCTTTGTTTCCTCTTTTAAATAAGGTTTGTTTATAACCCGTCTGACTGTCAGATGTCACCAGAACTGTTAACTATAATTTGAATGATGGATAAATGGAAATCAGACTGAAGTTGAATAAACATCCTTAAAAGTGAAGTATTAGGGACTTTAAGCAGCCACGGTTGAAGAGACAGCTATA
>NW_019489280.1:0-475 GCF_002814215.2 Seriola lalandi dorsalis | reverse complement strand
AGAGTTGGAATTATTTCTCTGAACATCTCATTCATATCCAAGCAACTTTGGTGTTGTAACTGAAATATCTCTGACAGAATCCATATTGAATGGCATCGGATCTTATGAATCGGAATTGAATGAATTTGGGAAATCGATGGCAATACATAGATCAGTGAGTGGTAATTACATTTTTTTTCTGACAATAATGGCATCTCTAACTCATTCCTCACTGCTGCAGCCTCCTGCCAGTGCAAGCAATAAGTGAAAACATCACTGGTACAGGCAGATAACACCCTCTGCTTCCAATTATCTCCTTGGTACGAGCAATTAATAATAAATACATGGCGTGTATGTGTGCATGTCTTCCTAAAGCCCCCATCTCTAGCTTGCTTCTAGCAATATATATATATATATATATATATATATATATATATATGAATGATATAAGAAGATGTGGTGCTGAATTGCACTTGTTTGTCTCTAAGTAGATGTA
>NW_019489279.1:0-475 GCF_002814215.2 Seriola lalandi dorsalis | reverse complement strand
GCTGTTGAACTCATTTGTAAATACAGAAAGTGACAGAAGTAGCTGTGTGAAGAATGATTCACACTGAACACTGATAATCCAACATCTAAACAATACTGACACCTTGAATGTAATCGTTAATGCTTTTGACAAAGCCAATGTGTAATGGAGATAAGGTTCGTTTTCACTTAAACTGTAATATTTCTCCTACCATTTGTCTATTTCTCGTTATCAGGCCAGAACATGAAATGGGAAAAACTAACAGAAAAATGTTTTACTGGAATCACAACATTACCAAACCTTCTTAACTCAATAAATATCTTAACACAGGCAATAAAACACAACCTGTGTCTGTTTTGCGTCTGTTCGCTTTGGCACAGCTCGCCTTGTCTGTCTCCTCGCTTCCTACGGATTAATGAAACCAGCTTCTCTTCTCTGCACCAAAGAAAACAGGAGTGCACTTCTCTAGCTCCTCAAACAGTGTCTCCCTCCTCCA
>NW_019489278.1:0-1732 GCF_002814215.2 Seriola lalandi dorsalis | reverse complement strand
AAAACGTCATAGTATAGTATGGCATAAAAATGTCAAAAAAACATTATGACATATTGTGGCATAAAAGGCAATAAAAACAACATAGTATAGTAAGGGTTTAAACGACATAGTATAGTAAGGCATAAAAATGTCAAAAAACGTCATAGTATAGTATGGCATAAAAATGTCAAAAAACGTCATAGTTTGGTAAGGAATAAAGGGACAAAGTATAGTAAGGAATGAAAATGCCCAAAAAGGCATAAAAGGCGATAAAAACAACATGGTATGGTAAGGAATAAAGGGACAAAGTATAGTATGGCATAAAAATGTCAAAAAACGTCATAGTATATTCAGGCAAAAAAAATCATAAAAACGTCATAGTATGGTAAGGAATAAAGGGACAAACTATAGTAAGACATGAAAATGCTCAAAAACGTCATAGTATAGTATGGCATTAAAAAGTCAAAAAACGTCATAGTATAGTATGGCATAAAAATGTCAAAAAACGTCATAGTATAGTCTGCCATAAAAATGTCAAAAAAAACATCATGGTATATTGTGGCATAAAAGGCAATAAAAACAACATAGTATAGTAAGGGTTGAAACGACATAGTATAGTAAGGCATTAAAATGTAGAAAAACGTCATAGTATAGTATGGCATAAAAATGTCATGATATACATTGGATTCGCTAATTCACCTAATGCACGTCTTTGGATTGCGGGAGGAAAACAAAATACCTGAACAAAACCCATTCAGGAAGAGGGTGAACATACAGATTACAAAGGTTACAAATCCAAGCCAAGTATAAAGTCTTCTAGCATAGTGTAGCATAAAAATGATGAAAACGTCATCGTATAGTATGTCATAAAAGTAAAAAGAACTTCATAGTATATTAAGGCATAAAAGGTCATCAAAACGTCATAGTATAGTAAGGAATAAAACGACACAATACAGAAAGGCATAAAAATTCCAAAAAACGCCATAGTATAGTATGGCATAAAACGTCAAAACACTTAATCGTATAAATGAGGCATAAAAGTTCATAAAAACGTCATAGTATGGTAAGGCATCAAATGAAATAGTATTGTAAGGCATCAAAATGCCAAAAAACGTCATAGTATAGTATGGCATAAAAAGTTAAAAAAACATCATAGTATATCAAGGCATAAAAGGTGATAACGTCATAGTATATGGTAAGGAATAAAACGACATTGTAAAGTAAGTCGTTAAAATGCCAACAAATGTCATAATATATATGGCATAAAAATAAGAAAAAAACTTCATCGTATATGAGGCATAAAAGTTCATAAAAACATCATAGTAGGGTAAAGCATCAAATGAAATAGTATTGTAAGGCATAAAAATATCAAAAAACATCATAGTATAGTATGGCATAAAAAGTCAAAAAAACTTCATTGTATATTAGGCAAAAAAGGTCATAAAAACGTCATAGTATAGTAAGGGATTAAACGATATAGTAGAGTAAGGCTTAAAAATGTCGAAAATGTCATAGTATATTAAGGCATAAAACATCAAAAAAACATCATAGTATATTAATGCATAAAAGGTCATCATAATGTCATAGTATGGTAAGGCATCAAGTCATATAGTATAATAAGGCATAAAATTGCAAAAAAAACGTCATAGTATAATATGGCATTAAAAGTCACAAAAACGTCAAAGTAAGGTAAGGAATAAAACAACATAATATAGTAAGGCATAAAAATGCCAAAAAATGTCATAGTATAGTA
>NW_019489277.1:0-542 GCF_002814215.2 Seriola lalandi dorsalis | reverse complement strand
TTAAACACATGGAGGGAAATAGGGAACAGGTGGAAACACTTAGGGCAATCAGACTGAGACACATGAGGAAGGGCAAGTGACCTGAAACGAGAGGAGAATTATTTTTCAAAATAAAACAGGAAATGACAGGACAAAACAAACCCAAGACAAGACAACCTCACCACGGTGTGACACCCGCCTCTCGCCCGAAAAGATGCTGGGATAGGCTCCAGCCCCCCCGCGACCCTACTAGAGGATAAGCGGTAGAAAATGAATGAATTTTTAAGTAGAGTTGTGATATTATCAGATTATTTAATGTGTGATGTGACAGTAATGGATGGATCTCACATGTGGGTTCAAAGCCCTTTAAAACTGAACTCCTTGGTGTCTATGATATATTGAAATGAAATGATGATTTTCACAGGAACCAGAGAACTTGATGTTACCGCTGCTTGAGACTTATCTCAGTAATGCCTTGATGGAATTTCTTCAAATTTGGCACAAACATTCACTAAGACTAAAGGATTAACTGATTTTAGGGGTCAAAGGTCAAAGCTTGCAGA
>NW_019489276.1:0-475 GCF_002814215.2 Seriola lalandi dorsalis | reverse complement strand
CTTTCTCATTGTGCATGATGGCCAAGAGAAACAGCTGTCGATCTCCAGGTAACTGGCACCTTTTTTAATATATATCCAACAACTTCTATCGACTGAACATGGCTTTTGAATAAAGCGACCTCTTCTGTGTTTCACAACCAGAGTCTCAACCAGCATTTACCGCTCCCTCCACAGCAAATGCAGAGGTGAGTAACAGCTGTTTAAATTAATTGATGAATTGCCTTTAAGACACCTTTTTAATTGCGCAAGCATAGATACTTTGTTGCCCACAGTTTTAATCGTTACTGATATGTGTTTTGTAACCAGGGTTACCAACATGCACTAAACCTCTATTATGCTGCTTTAAGCATTAACCTGACCAACAGATCAAGAAGACAGAGGGATCAAACCTGGACTGAATGTGTGTACCACAGCATAAAGAAGTAGAACTGGACAAGTTAATACCGTAATACCCATAATGCATGTTTAACATAGT
>NW_019489275.1:0-475 GCF_002814215.2 Seriola lalandi dorsalis | reverse complement strand
TGATCTCTCATCTAACTCCTGGCTAGAAATATAATAAGTCAGGCTATTCCTTTAAAATGATGAAGGTAAAAGTCATATATTACATATACATTATGTACACTACACCCACTCCAACCCACCTGTAGACCAAGAAATACCTTAACACACAGAGAAATAGAAACGTATTCTGAATTTTGTGGAGAGAGATGGGTGACAAATTAAAGAAAAAACATGAATAAATGAGTGGAGAAACTCCAGATGCTTCCACACAGGTGCACTGCACGGTACAAATAAGCAGTTAACATCCAATCATGGTCTGTGGTATGTGTAATAAAACTGAGCAAACCCAGCGGATTCAGATTTTGTGTCAAGATGGCAAGAGGACATTATCTAAGTGACTTTGAAAGAGGGTTCATTGTTGGATGGCGGGAGCTTCAGTCACAAACTGGCTGGTGTTTCAATAGGAACAGTGACTGAAGTGACATCTGCGTTTAGA
>NW_019489274.1:0-475 GCF_002814215.2 Seriola lalandi dorsalis | reverse complement strand
TGATCTCTCATCTAACTCCTGGCTAGAAATATAATAAGTCAGGCTATTCCTTTAAAATGATGAAGGTAAAAGTCATATATTACATATACATTATGTACACTACACCCACTCCAACCCACCTGTAGACCAAGAAATACCTTAACACACAGAGAAATAGAAACGTATTCTGAATTTTGTGGAGAGAGATGAGTGACAAATTAAAGAAAAAACATGAATAAATGAGTGGAGAAACTCCAGATGCTTCCACACAGGTGCACTGCACGGTACAAATAAGCAGTTAACATCCAATCATGGTCTGTGGTATGTGTAATAAAACTGAGCAAACCCAGCGGATTCAGATTTTGTGTCAAGATGGCAAGAGGACATTATCTAAGTGACTTTGAAAGAGGGTTCATTGTTGGATGGCGGGAGCTTCAGTCACAAACTGGCTGGTGTTTCAATAGGAACAGTGACTGAAGTGACATCTGCGTTTAGA
>NW_019489273.1:0-475 GCF_002814215.2 Seriola lalandi dorsalis | reverse complement strand
GCTTTTGATCATTAATTAGCTGAGAGAGGAGGAGGAGGAGGAGGAAGAGGAGGAGGAAGAAGTGGAGGAGGAGGAGGAGGAGGTTTTCCTTACAGCGCTCTCAGCGCTGGAGGATTCAGTGTGTGTTTTCATTTTGTTAAACTGTTTATACATTAGAAAGTCTGGCTGCGATTTGCTATTTATTTTAAGTTATAAGTATATCTAGGCTATTATGCTGATTCTGCACATGTAAAAATTAACCCATACATATATACGTATATATATGTAAATATATTGATATATATATTGGTATTCCATTCTCAATAGTACATTTTGATCTTGTCGGTTAACAGTTACTGGTCGGTTAACGACGAATTAAAAAATTCAAAATGAGCATCCCTAGTTAGAGGACGTTACAGAAGATGTTAAGGGGGAATTCTTAGACCTTGCGATATATGGACAAACTAGAATTCCTGCCTGGTGGTTGTATGCCTCC
>NW_019489272.1:0-475 GCF_002814215.2 Seriola lalandi dorsalis | reverse complement strand
TGTGTGTGTGTGTGTGTACCTGTGTTGGCAGTACTGGCCGTAGTGGTTGTCTCCACAGTCACAGGTGTATCCGTGGGAGGAGCTTGGCTTCCTGTGGCACTGAGCGTCGTTCTCACACGGATTCAGGTGACAGGCGTCAGTGCAGCCTCTCCCATAGTAACCTGACAGATGGATGGATAGATAGATTATTTATCCTCTAGGGGAAAGTCATGTGTCCATTATGATGTAATGGAGATATGCAGATTGTACTTGCAGATGCAGATCACCATCTGATTGATATTTGTATATTTATTACATGAATATTAAGTTATGAAATGAGCAGCTCCAATATTTACAGATTCAAAGATGAAATAACAAAAAGTGTGAAAGCATCACTCTCTGATCACGTCACACACCTGCTGCTGTGTCGTTATCTCACACACACACACACACACACACACACACACACACACACACACACACACACACAGTCTGT
>NW_019489271.1:0-475 GCF_002814215.2 Seriola lalandi dorsalis | reverse complement strand
CTACGACTGGGAACTCAACCAGGTACAAGGAAATGAAGCACTTCACTGTCTGTGTGTTCAGCACTATTTAATTTGTCACAGGAATGAGGCGTGGACTGAAATCAAAACCACATCACTGCAATTTCTCTCACAAATCCAGTCCATAACCTAGTATATGTATGTATGTATGTATGTGGACTTTAAACACAAACTTAAAGACTTGGGTTGTAACTCAGGACTAACCAGAGACTTGAGAGTAAATGTCTCCCTATTTAATGATTCATTATTTTATTCATTATTTTATCTCATTTTACATTGTTTTCATTTTAGATCAATGTTTAATGTTCATTTTATTTCTTTTCTTTTCATGCAAAGCACTTGGTGCAGGTCATTTCCTTGTTGTGCAACATTTCTTGTATGAAAGATGCTTTAGAAAATAAAGATTATTACGTGTGACTTGAGAGAGAACGACTTCTGCGACAGGGCTCAGAGTGAT
>NW_019489269.1:0-475 GCF_002814215.2 Seriola lalandi dorsalis | reverse complement strand
GGGGGGGGGGGGGGGGGGGGCTGACCCCCGAGAGGAGAGCAGATCTGAGACGGTCCGTGGGACTGAATATGAACCAGCCAGCAGACATGTTGGAGTCCCTGCGGCCCCGGATACGACCACATTCTACCGTGACTCCACATCAGTCAAAAAGATATACGCCACTTCCTCCACACACACACACACACACACACACACACACACACACACACACACACACACAGAAAGAAAAATCCTCCGTCCTCGTCTACATCAGTCAAATCCTGCGGCCAATGAACTTCCATCGTCTCCAAGGTTGATAACAAGCCTCTTAAGCTTGGCGGCTAATCAAGCTCAAAGGAGGGAGAGAGGGAGAGATAGTGGAGCAGAACAAGAGGTCTGCCTGTGGATATGGAGATGTCTCTCTCTCTCCCTCCCTTTCCTCTTCATTTTCAATTTTCCTTTATCTTCCTTTCTCCACAGGGGGAGGCGGAGGGGG
>NW_019489268.1:0-539 GCF_002814215.2 Seriola lalandi dorsalis | reverse complement strand
TATAGTCTTGATTCCTGTTAGCCTTAAAACAAACACAAGGCCTTTTTTGCATATCATTCACTATCTCTCTCTCTCTCTCTCTCTCTCTCTCTCTCTCTCTCTCTCTCTCTCTCTCTCTCTCTCTCTCTCTATGTGTCCTTTTTACATTTACTGTCACAAAGGGATGCCAAAAACGATAATTGATTAATCAGTAATGTGAATAATTATCATCCTTGGGCCATTTTGAATGAGGGGTTTGCTTTGCCCATAAAGCACATACAGTGTCACTATGAGATCAATGAAAGTTGTTGAAATCTGGAATAAAATTTTCAGCTTCAGAGTGTTTTGGTCCCCTGTTTAAACCATGGTTATAAAACATGTGTGGGAAGAACAATCAGATTTTAACCACGATTTTTACCTGCAGCCATTTTGTGTAATGAAATGGGCACACACAGGCCACATCAATCATAGTGACAGCCATGTTGGAAACTACCCTGATTCAAGCAGATTCCTTTGAGGACACCTGCATGTTTGTGTTCATACGTGTGTTCATGTGTGTG
>NW_019489267.1:0-475 GCF_002814215.2 Seriola lalandi dorsalis | reverse complement strand
TCAACATGATAAGAAATGTCAACCGTGATGAGGCCCACGCTTCCTCAATCACTTCTCCACAACACTTTGTCTCCTCTGTCTGGACACATGTGGAATGCAGATTTTAGATAACAGAAACTCGCAGTACACCTTCACTGTCTGCACAACAGTTACAACATCAATGTTTCATTTATTTTATAGATGCATAAAAACAACTGCCACGTGGTCCCAGGTGCACTCTGAGGTCATATTCCTAAATAAAAAATCTTTGAGTCATTACCACAAACTAACACAGCAGCCATGTGTTCCTAATCTTGTGCATCCTGATGGGTACTTGAAAGCATCACAGTACATGTTCAACACACAGATTAGACGGTGTTGGGGGGCGACGTGTTTCACTCAGGGGTTCATCACACAATAGTGAAAATGTCATTAAAAACAATATACAAAAAGACAACAGTAGAAAAATATTAATAAAAAGTAATGGGGGGGAAAA
>NW_019489266.1:0-564 GCF_002814215.2 Seriola lalandi dorsalis | reverse complement strand
GACTTCTGGAACTTTGTGATGTCACAACAAAGCAGTCACCAAGCCCCGCCCACCTGGACCCACCATCCAAACCTTGCAGGATTTGGTTTCTCTGAGTGTTTTTACCTGAAATCTGCTATATTTTTATTGGATCACTCAGAAAACAGTCAGCCAATCAGAACACAGGCTCAGAGCCTCCTCTCTAATAAAACACAGAAGAAGAAGAAGAAGAAAAGATGGAGCTTTAATTCTTGTAACAGTTTTGATCTTGCACCAAAACACTGGTTCGTTTTCTTGCTGATGTGTGAGTTTTAAGTGTTAACTGAATGTGTCTGAGGTTAATGTGTTGTCACCGGAGCCAACAAACAACGAGACACCACCTGAGTGTGAACACACATGCGGCTCCGTCAGGTTCGTATTCAGTGACCTGTCAGAGCCGATATAAAAACCCATCTGCTGCTGCCTCCTCCACACAGGTGACTGCAGCTTTACACATGTACCGCCGTAAACCAGCAAACAGAGGTCACACCGTCGACCTGTGTGTGTGTGTGTGTGTGTGTGTGTGTGTGTGTGTGTGTGTGTGTG
>NW_019489265.1:0-475 GCF_002814215.2 Seriola lalandi dorsalis | reverse complement strand
GGATCCCCAAACCATGGAGGAGGATGGCACTTTCGCTCTATTTCTAACACTTTGTGATAAGAGGGCAGCACACCAGAAATAGCTAAAAACCCAACACTTTACCACTGGTTGCCAGATTTGTTTTTGAGGCATTTTGGGCAATAATGTTTTCAATGGATGTGTCTCATCCTTCGGTTGTGTCAAGGTAACAATATTCTTTCATCCACTTGTGTGTGTGTGTATTTCAACTGTAGAAGAATAAAAAAAAGAATGATATGGCAATATTCTTATAATTTCATAGCAAGTATTTTCATTAACATCTTCCATTCTGCCAGAAATTAGATATGAGCAGCTCATAATCACTTTGGTGATAGATTGAAAAAATACTGGTCAAAACGATCAGAATAAGTGTCTTTTTCAACATCTGGAGGGTCTCTTTGGTCTTTATGGTGCAAAATGTCTTTCTGCACTGGCAATGCACAGAAAAGGGCGTTTT
>NW_019489264.1:0-475 GCF_002814215.2 Seriola lalandi dorsalis | reverse complement strand
ACACACACACACACACACACACACACACAAGCGCGTGCACTCGGGGTCAGCCACTTAACTCGCTTCAATCACAGGCGCTATTAACGTCATCACGGTATTATGTGGAAATTAGCACCGAGACATAAACTTGCTGTCGCTTTCATATTTCAAAGGAAAATTCTCTAATTATCATCCAGCCTCACACACTGATGCGATCATTTCAAGTCTTTTCAGACAATGCGTTATATTATTTAGTGTGTATTTAGTTTTGACTGCTGCTCTCACAAAAACACCAGTTTTAATTTCCAACATTTTAAAAAACAAACAAAAAAAATTTGGGTTTGATTTATTATTAAGAAATTTAAGCAAAGATATCATCTTAGATACATTTTAGCACAATATAATGACGAAACAATGATATAATGATACACGCAGATCATATTGACGGGCTTTGGTGTATTATTATTATTATTATTATTGTTATTATTATAATTAT
>NW_019489263.1:0-483 GCF_002814215.2 Seriola lalandi dorsalis | reverse complement strand
GTGGGGGGGAAGGGTCATCCCCAGGTGTGAACCGTGAGGAACTGTGGGGTGTGAATTCCTTTGTCCAGTGGAGCAAAGAAACATTTGGTCTATTGAATGACTGAGTCCCAACAAATGTGAAACACTGGAAACAAGCCAAGAGACCTGTAGTTACAGTTAAATCAGTGCTTGTATTTTTGAGTGTTTTATTTTATTTTATTTTTTAAAGCTGTCGTCCTTCTGGACATAAAAAGCAAACCACTCAACACTGAAGGAAGGCTTTGTTCCAAGACTGGATTTTTTGTTATCTGCTTAGTTACACATGTCAGTGTGAGTTTAAAGGAGGATTTATTGCTTCTGGAATAGAACCTGTAAGTTCTGGTTTCACTTCGGTTCTCTTTTACCCTCCACTGCTTATATGCAGGTTGGCATGTGAGCACCTTGTCCGGCAATGGTCAACCTGCACCCTCTTGTGGACCACCTGCAGCCTGCTGAACAACATAT
>NW_019489262.1:0-475 GCF_002814215.2 Seriola lalandi dorsalis | reverse complement strand
CAATAACCCTGTTTGGACTGTTGGATATGCCATTACAATAACTTAAAAGATCCTATCATATACAGATTCTATACATAGTGATATTTTAGATCCATTAAACAATATTTTGGTATTAACTCTGAATCCAATGATTTCTATTTATAAGAAGAAGTTTCAAGGCCTGTTGACGCCACTGACTACGGAGATTCACTTTCTTTGCTTCGGTCACTATATCTGTCCACTGATCTAAAGGAAAGAGGAATTGGGTCTTTCTTTTTATTTTAGTTTTATAACTTTGCCTTGAGCAAAAATAACAGTGAAAATCTTCAGTTTCCTCTTTTTAGGAGCAAAACATGACTAAACAAACTGGTTACCATGGTTACCTTCAGCTTTGTGTGGCAATTTTATGCTAAAATTGTACATAAACTAACAGCCAATCAGAAACAAGTATTTCTATCTCCATTGTGTAATGAAGTACCCTGATGTGGACAGGGCA
>NW_019489261.1:0-475 GCF_002814215.2 Seriola lalandi dorsalis | reverse complement strand
GTCCACACACGTGTTCATACCTGCTCGATTTTCTTCTTCTGTAGTCCAGCTGTGAAGCAGGGCGGGTCACACTCCTGATCCAGATCAATCTTCATGAACTCCTCGATGGTCAGCTGACTGGTGGGCGTGTCCTCAAACTCTATCAGTCTGATGAAGGGAAGAAATTACAGCCAGATCATCAAATACAAAAAATACACATTTATTAGAAGGATAAACCCCATTTTTAAGGCGGTCCTTAACACAAAATACAATACATGAAGCACAAAAATTACTTCCGGACTAATTTATAATTGCATTTATATTTTATACATGCGCGCACGTACATAAAATTAAGATGAAACTTTTTAACTGTCACCACCCACCTTTTTCTTAGCGTGCTCTCACACACTTTCACAACGCTGACAATTTCTTTGATGGTGCGGCGAAACTCGTGCACACGAGCAGCAACGAGAAGAGCTGGAGACAGAAAACAAAA
>NW_019489260.1:0-475 GCF_002814215.2 Seriola lalandi dorsalis | reverse complement strand
TTCATGCCTTACTATACTATGATGTTTTTTTGACATTTAATGCATTACTATACTATGCCGTTTTTTGACGTTTTTAAGCCTTACTATACTATGCCGTTTTTTGATGTCTTTATGTCTTACTATACTATGACGTTTTTTTGACATTTTATGCCTTACTATACTATGATGTTATTTTACATTTTATGCCTTACTATACTATGACGTTTTATATAGTAAGGCATAAAACGTCAAAAAACGTCATAGTATAGTAAGGCTTAAAAATGTCAAAAAACGTCATAGTATAGTAAGGCATAAAATGTCAAAAAAACATCATAGTATAGTAAGGCATGAAAATATAAAAAAACGTCATAGTATAGTAAGGCATAAAATGTCAAAAAAACGTCATAGTATAGTAAGGCATGCAAATATAAAAAAACGTCATGGTATAATAAGATATAAAAGGTCAAAAAACATCAGAGTATTGTAAGGCATAAAA
>NW_019489259.1:0-475 GCF_002814215.2 Seriola lalandi dorsalis | reverse complement strand
GGGTTATTTTTACTGTCAATGATCCAATCCATATTTCAGATAAATAAAATTGTTTGTTTTTTAACCTATTTTAGGGTCTTTTTGGTTTTTGGATGTTAGTTTCATTCTCAGTCACTTCACCAGTATCAGTTCCAGTATCTGCAGTGATGAAGAGCTCGTAGCTTCACATCAAGGGTCATCATGTTCCTGTTTGTACATGTGTCCTGTTTGTACATGTGTCCTGTTTGTACATGTGTCCTGTGTGAAGGCTGGACACTGATTTGACTCTGTGAGCACTGTCTTTCTTGAAGCATCAGCCAACTGCAGTGGAACTTGTTGGGCCATTTGTTTTGGTTTTTTTTAACGGTTAACTGAAGCACCAGCTCAGACATGTTTCTCCCTCCTCTCCGCAGACTGGAGCCCGCTAAAGAAAAACAGCTGAGCACAGGCGGAGAAAGCCAAGGTGTCTCTTTAAGACGCAGCTCTGGTTCTGTAG
>NW_019489258.1:0-475 GCF_002814215.2 Seriola lalandi dorsalis | reverse complement strand
TATTAATGTTTGAATGGAAAAGAAATACTACATGGAATAAATGGACAATTTACAACCGGCAAGTACTGAATGGACAATATTTCATTTAATCGGAAGGTGAAAATGTGCGTCAATTAACTAATCCGTGGTGGAGCACCTCAGTGGCCTAAAGCGTGGGCTTGGCCACTATAAGCACTTTTGAAAGAATGTTGAATGAGATTCATTGCATTAATATTGTCCTTAAACCCATTCCTTACTCACTTACACAAACACAAATGCATATACGCACCCAAACACACACCCAGCAAGTGGTTACACAAAGGTATCCTGTGGCAACAACTGATGTGAACTGGAGCGCCACAGTTAGAGGCCTGTGATGCAGAGCCTGTTCCGCCTGATAGCCCTTGTGTCAAGTGTGTGTATCAATGTACATACCGTATATGCACACATTGCCACTGTGTGTGTGTGTGTGTGTGTGTGTGTGTGTGTGTGTGTG
>NW_019489257.1:0-475 GCF_002814215.2 Seriola lalandi dorsalis | reverse complement strand
ATTTTTTATTTTTATTTTAAATAGTTGGGCTCATTACCTTGCTGTATGGCTGGCTACACACAATTTTCACTCTGTCCCACTTCTCCTGTGCTGTGCTCTTCTGCAACTGGTTGGGCCCAAAGAAACGCACACGGTTCATGTTGGTGCCATTGCGGCTCTCCGTCGGGGACATGAAGGAAGACATGACCAGAAGAACCTAAAGAGAGAGATTAGTACATGATATGGTTTAATTACTAGTTAAGATAGTTAGGAAGAGAAATATTTTAACTGGTTTGGTTTGTGACAATACCTCATAGTCCTGGTCTCTGACAGCTGAGGAATTCCCAACTAACACCTCAATGAAAGCTGAGCCTTCGTTTCCGATGTCGATGCTGTGAACCTGCTCCTCCTTCTCCAGCTGAGAGAAGAAAAACACAGTTTAAAGGACTAAATCATTAAAAAGCTAAATTAGCTGCCTGGCTTTAGATATCCTCGT
>NW_019489255.1:0-475 GCF_002814215.2 Seriola lalandi dorsalis | reverse complement strand
CCCGCCACAACTCTTTAGGGTGAGCCTTTTTACATTATAGACTGGATGCACAATTAATGACTGCACAATTACATGGTCATAATGGGTGAGTAATTGCATTAGAATGCAGAAACAACAAATGTGCATCCCTTTAATAATCGGCTGATCCAGCAGCAGCAGCAGCCCATTTGTTGGCATTAACCGTGGACTGCTGTTTGTACTTAATTAGGCTGCACTCAAGGATTAGGCGGCAGGGGCAAAATCTGGTCATGGAGGATGAGTTCATATTATTTCCTCTAAAATGTCACAGGTTTTTGGCTTCGCGCTGCAGAGGGTGGCGTTGTTTGTCACACTGTACTGTGTGCATGTGAGAGAGGGAGTGTGACAGTGTGTATGTGTGTGTGCATGTGTGTGCGTGTGTGTGTGTGTGTGTGTGTGTGTGTGTGTGTGTGTGTGTGTGTGTGAGGATATGAGAGAGAGAGAGAGAGACAGAGTG
>NW_019489254.1:0-475 GCF_002814215.2 Seriola lalandi dorsalis | reverse complement strand
TCTCCTGTCTCTTGTCTCCTCTCCTGTCTCCTCTCCTGTCTCTTGTCTCCTCTCCTGTCTCCTCTCCTGTCTCTTGTCTCCTCTCCTGTCTCCTCTCCTGTCTCTTGTCTCCTCTCCTGTCTCCTCTCCTGTCTCTTGTCTCCTCTCCTGTCTCCTCTCCTGTCTCTTGTCTCCTCTCCTGTCTCCTCTCCTGTCTCCTCCCTTGTCTCCTCTCCTCTCCTGTCTCCTGTCTCAGGTTGTCTGTGTGTGACGAGGACAAGCTGACTCATAACGAGTTGATCGGAGAGTCCCGTGTTCCTCTGAAACGTGTGAAACCGAATCAGACCAAACATTTCCACACCTGCCTGGAGCATCCGCCTCCGGTAACTCACCTGCTGTTTTTTCCCACAGTTATGTAGCGGGACAAAGGGAAAGAAAAAACCTTTTATTTTATTATTAATAATTCATTTAATTTAATGATAATAATTTAAGTAAT
>NW_019489253.1:0-475 GCF_002814215.2 Seriola lalandi dorsalis | reverse complement strand
CACGCCCTGGCAGTGTTGTCATCGTGTCATTATGTTTTCTTGCAATACAATGTGTTTTTAAACGAAAGCTGAACACAGAGAAACTCTGCAAAACGGGTTCAACGACATTTAATCTTGACAAGAAAGTAGGAAGTGCAATAATGGGTTTCAAACAGAGTATATATGCAAAACTACGGGGCAGTGGAGGGGCAAAGGAGCGGCAGGAGAAATCGAATCAAAACTTTAATTTGTTTTGTGCTGACTCATTGTTTCCTCGTTGATAAAAACGCCCATATATACTCAGAAAGGTAGATTTAAATTTGCTTAGGCCCACTTTCTATTTCCACAACACGCAGTCAATTAGTTTGTTCCTCCATCGAGTCTCTCTGCCTGCTCTGGGGAACCTCCCCCGTTTCCTTCCATGTCCTCCCCCCCCCCCTTTCCTGGAGGAGCGGCGTTCACGGCAATGAAAATAAATGAGAAGGAGAAGAAGGAG
>NW_019489252.1:0-475 GCF_002814215.2 Seriola lalandi dorsalis | reverse complement strand
AGGGACAAGTAAGAGCAAAATTCCAACAAAGTGGTGTAACTTCTTTAGAGACAATGACAACAAAACTAAGCTGTTCAACTACCAAGCTTGCAAAGTTATCCAAAGAAGAACATGGAGAACATGGTGTCAGCGACCACACCGTCAGCCTAGATGAGCTGACGCCATGTAGTCAGGCATGCATGCAGCAGAAGAAGGCGGCAAAATCCTCATGGTCAAAGCCAACTTCTGGAAGACTGTTTGATAAACCTGGAGCGTATAGGATTGGTATCTTAAGCAAACTCAGTAAGTGTCCACCAATGCCAGATGATGATGACCTGAAGATCTTAGAAAGGTTTGTGGTCATGTATGACAGACTTGACATGTTTACAAGGAAACAAAAGCCATGTAAAAAGTCATTCCTAACCGAACAGCTCTTTTGCAGCATGTATAATATGCAGTTTACCAGCCAGGCTGCATCTGGAGTCAGTCAGCAGTA
>NW_019489251.1:0-674 GCF_002814215.2 Seriola lalandi dorsalis | reverse complement strand
TAGTACTGGTGTAGTTGACATTAGTACGGGTGTAGTTGACAGTAGTACTGGTGTAGTTGATAGTAGTACTGGTGTAGTTGACATTAGTACTGGTGTAGTTGACATTAGTACGGGTGTAGTTGATAGTAGTACTGGTGTAGTTGACATTAGTACTGGTGTAGTTGACAGTAGTACTGGTGTAGTTGATAGTAGTACTGATGTAGTTGACATTAGTACGGGTGTAGTTGACAGTAGTACTGGTGTAGTTGATAGTAGTACTGGTGTAGTTGACATTAGTACTGGTGTAGTTGACATTAGTACGGGTGTAGTTTGCTTCAGTAGCAGTTGACAACAGTATTATTGTAGTTACTAAAGCACACTTACAGTAAACTACAGCACTCAGTTATCACTGAGTAACCATGACGACTGTATCTTTGGATGCTGCTGGGCCTTTAAGCATCCGGTTTAAAGTCTGACCTGCCTGTCCGCAGCCCGAGCGGTGGAGGTCATGTGGAGACCAGTCCCCCGTCCTCCCCTCCCCTGACCCCACAGATGAGGAAGAGGAGGCTGTATAGTGCCGTACCGGGACGCACCTTCATCGCCACCCGATCCCACGTCCCCCAGGGGCCCGGCGAGATCCAGCTGCACCGAGGCGAGAGAGTGAAAGGTCAGACAGAAAAGACGATGTTGCATTA
>NW_019489250.1:0-476 GCF_002814215.2 Seriola lalandi dorsalis | reverse complement strand
AAGATGGCTCGGTCAACAGCGAAAATTAATGTGTCAAAGTTCGTGGTTGAACTGTGTGTGGAACATTCGAGCAAATTCATTTTGTGTCATGCTGATCGTCCATTGGAACGAATGGATTTCACCTCAAAAATTTGCTTTGAAATCCCCGTGTAAAGGCACACAACATCAAAGAATTAGTTTTACTGCATGATTGTTGATGCAGTTTTCTTGATTAAATCAATGGATACATAAAAAGAGTAGTAGCAGCAGGACGGTGCTGAAACAAAGGGCTTACCTGTTTAAACACAGCCCCCCAGTCTGCACAGGTGCCTGACAATCAGGCCGTCCAACTGGAGCTGAAAGGAAACACCAAATGAAAACATGACATAATTTATTGCAAACCAATAAAGTTGTACACCCACAGACTCCCTTTTGATTGTATTACTCCAGATATTAAATTGGCTGCCAGGAAATGGCTGTTTGTGAGCTATGACTGA
>NW_019489249.1:0-476 GCF_002814215.2 Seriola lalandi dorsalis | reverse complement strand
GGAAATAAAATGAGTGAAAATACGATGAGCTAACACTTGAGATCTGAAGGGCGGAAATGACATCAGGACAGGAGGGAGTCAACAAAGCTCATTAGCATTGGGGAGTCATGGGAGCAGTTGTGAATGAAGTAACTGTTATAATGAAGACTGTGGTTTAAGTGGTTTCCTGTCTGTGTGCTCTTATCTGCTGGAGGTTTTTGTTCGAGAGAGTCACTGTCTTTATTACTGTGCATACTTGCTGCACCAAAGTATTCTCCGCTGTCTTCAGGGTGTGTCAGGTTCAGAATGTGAAGAAAAGCTGTTTTCTCTCCATCTCCACTCACGTCAAAGTGTCCTTCAAATTCTTTCTCAACCTTAGGATTTTTATAGTTCATATATCCAATCAACTTTAGAGAACTGGATCCTACTGAGCGCTGATACCACAGTATCGTGTCATAGCTCGAGATATGATGTGTTAAACTCAGGTTGACTACACT
>NW_019489248.1:0-476 GCF_002814215.2 Seriola lalandi dorsalis | reverse complement strand
CCAGTGTTCCCCTGTTGCATCCTGTTTTCCTTTGATTTTGGATTTTGAATTCTCAGCATTTTCACAGTTTCTGGTTTTTCCTCATTTAATAAATCTTCTTTTCACCTACCTTGAATGTTCTGAATTTGGATCCTACTCTGTAAAACCTGACAGTGGTGATTTAGTTAATTCTCAGGAATTCAGGAGTTTTACCTGTTGGGTCATTCAACAATATTAAAATCTAAGAGTGCTGAAGGCTCAGTCATTGTATTAGCAGTGGTGGAAACTAGCGCATTTATTCTAACTACTGTACTTAAATACAGTTTTGTATTCTACACCACATTTATTTTATAGCTTTAGTTAAACAAGCAAGCTACTTTAAGGACTATAACACTTCAGTTCACTGAAGCATTCGCTGCATTGCACTGCATTGTGCCCCCCCTCGATTGTCACTTTAGAATTTGCACTTTTGACCAAAGCTTCTGGTTTCAAGGGCT
>NW_019489247.1:0-476 GCF_002814215.2 Seriola lalandi dorsalis | reverse complement strand
TTCCTATGGTCTCTTGTAACGTCTGTTGTTCTGACTGTAAATTTCCATGTTTTTTCAAGTCATGTGCAGTAAGCATGTGATACTTTTTTATTCATGTATTTACAACAAATTCCATAGTCCTACTAATGAATAACTAGACATGGTGTCAGACTCCTTTGGCTTCAAAATAGTAACAGCAATTCAACCTTTGTTTTGCTAAATTTAATTTACAGAAAATATAAATGAACACGGGGGTAATGGACTCTTCACCTCAGTATTTTAAAAGTCCTTGATACAAATCGGTATCAGGGTTATTTTTTCATACTTGTCAAAGCCACAGGAGCCATTAAACAACTGCTCTCACAGGTAAATGAACTGAGCCTGTTTCATTTATTTTCTATCGCTGGCATACTGTTTTGCACAGGATACTGCAGAACTTGTACATCTTTTATCATATTATTTTACACATTGGTACCAGCTGCGACAGTGGGCCTGAT
>NW_019489246.1:0-712 GCF_002814215.2 Seriola lalandi dorsalis | reverse complement strand
CCATTAGCATAGCAAACTCTAAGTTTCAGCTAACTATATGTGGCAAATGTCTCATCTCATCCTCCTTCCAATAATATGAGCATTAAAACTGTTAAAAACTGTTAACTGTCTCTGCGGCCGTTTTGTATGGTGGTTTTGTCTCTAACAATCTGTATTAAACTCAACTGTTCGCTACTTGTGAATGAAAATGGCTGCGATCTGTGACTGACTCGACGTTGGCCCAGCAGCATTTGGTCCACACCAATCTGTTGCGTGAATTAAAGACACGTTCAGTAAATTGACACGTTCAGGAATTTGACCTTGATTTAATGAAGCAATTAGTTCCCAGTGTATGATTATTAGCTAAATTTGGTTAATCACTGTTAGTATCAGTAATTCCTGCGTTGTTTGTTTTTTTTTGGGGTTTTTTTTTTTGGTTTATTCGGTTAAGTGTGTGTGTGTGTGTGTGTGTGTGTGTGTGTGTGTGTGTGTGTGCGTCTGCATGAGTGTGTGTGTGAGGTGATACTTTATGCACAGTTAATCCCAGTGAAGACATTGTTGGCCCAGTAATAGTGTAGTGTTGGGGTGGTTCTCCCAGATTTAACTAATTGTTTAATCTTCTCTGTTTGGACAGGAGCTGTTGGGCCTGAGCGGGTGGCCCTCCGGAGGTGCTCCCTTCACTTTCCTCTACAGCAGCGGTTTTCAAAGTGTGAGGTGCGCCTCCCCAGGGGGG
>NW_019489245.1:0-476 GCF_002814215.2 Seriola lalandi dorsalis | reverse complement strand
ATTCAGGAACTTGTCTTAAAAGTAAGAACATTAAACGCGTCACATCTGTCCTCCACTGGACGCACCGATTGGCCAGGCGTCTCTCTGAGGTTACGCCCAAATGTTTTCATAAAACACAAACGATCTCTGTCCACACTGACACACCTGAAAACACATGTCACATGACCATTCACTACACTGAGCACGTGCGAGCCGGTGTAAACAGGAAGTAGATCGTCTCCTCTGCAGTAAATCCTCTGAAGGAGGAACAGCAAAGATCAGGTGATCAGAGCCCCAATAAACCATCTTATCAAACTGGTGCTGCAGGACGACAGCAGCTCAGAGCGCAGGCAGGAAGTGGGTCTGTAGACTGATGGACAACGAGCCGTCCACACTGTGTCCTTCGCATTCACCCTCCATGTCCACAGGGACACTGAGAAGGTCGAAGTGACATTCAAAGTCCAGCAGTCCACCCGGAGAATACACACACACGCACA
>NW_019489244.1:0-575 GCF_002814215.2 Seriola lalandi dorsalis | reverse complement strand
GTTGTGCACATGAAACTAGTAGAGCATCACAGTGTAGAGACAAAAGCTTAATTGGCATTCAGATGTGTATCGGCATTGTTTCCTCCATGATCCATGGTATTGATAGAGATCCCACATAAGCCTCTGATGCACAGATCAATGATCTCCCACATGGACTAATTAATGGTGGCTTTTTGTTCACATGTACATCGTATAGACACCACATTAATCCTATGGCATGATGGAATAATGGGACAAAAGTAAAGTTTTGGTTTTATCCTTGCAGCCCCCAGTGTACAGTACGATATGCATATTGTACTTGTATATGTTCTTATACTGAAGTCAGCACGCTAGCCAGCTAGCTCATCTGGTCACTTTCAGATAGGAACTCACTGTAGCATCGAAGATATAGCGCTGCTCAGAGGGCATATCGACACCCTCTTAAAATAATGGCCTAAGTCATTTTTTCAGGTTTTTCAGGAAACACAAAAAACTCAACAAAAGAGTCACACTTTTGACATAGGCCATTATACAACCGGGGGTAGAATTGCATGTTCCCCTCAACTGAGGATTCAGGCGATTTTACCAGAGGTGGC
>NW_019489243.1:0-476 GCF_002814215.2 Seriola lalandi dorsalis | reverse complement strand
GTGTGTGTATGTGTGCGTGTGTGTGCATGCGTGTGCGTGTGTATGTGTGTGTGCGTGTGTGTTACCTGTCCAGAGAAAGGGGGTCGGTTGCCTGACCATGCCACCTGGCCTGGGTTGAGCTGTCTGGAAATCTGAGCAAGATTCTGATTAGACGAGCCTGATGGCTGAATGTCATTCACACCAGGGACGTGGATCACAGAGGAACTGCGTGCACAAACAAACAAACACACACACACAAACAAACAAAGAAAAACAAATGGTGAAGTTTGAAGTTCAGTCAGGCAACACTTCTCTCCAGAGAGACACACAGCTACCACTGTCACAGCCATGGATGAAGTCTGCCGAGCACCACGTGCACTAACACACGTCACTGCCACACACCTGAAGCTTTTGCCAGAGTGTCCCTGCTGGAAAGGAGAGCTCTGGGAGTAGAGCTGCTGTCCGCCAGCCGTAGAGGAGGGAACCATCATCTTCTT
>NW_019489242.1:0-476 GCF_002814215.2 Seriola lalandi dorsalis | reverse complement strand
AAACTCAATTTGCTCAACCAAAGCTTACAAGCTATGAATAAACAATAGACCAATATCTGTGCAATTCATGGGCGTCAATGTGTGGACTTGTATCACTAAAACACTAAAAACTACAAAATCTCAAGACTAAATTAAAAAAGTCAAATAAATTTGATTTAAATCAGACCTTCACTTTTGCCACAACAGTTAACGATTTCCCGCTAAAAAATAGGTCAATGCTGTAAGAAATTGATTGGAAAAAAACCCCAACTAACCTTTCGTCAACCATCTGCAGTTAATGAGCCAGCAATGAAAAATTATGACCGTTTTGTGTCTGTTGGGTAGCAGGGTTTCTGTTACATAAAGATATAGCATTCATGTTTTATGAAGCATAATGTTACAAAGGATAAGGCAGCAAGAGGAGGGGAGATAACGTAGGAAGGAGAGGAAGAAGTGGGAGGTCGATGGATTTGTATTATGAGGAGAAACAGAGAGGA
>NW_019489241.1:0-476 GCF_002814215.2 Seriola lalandi dorsalis | reverse complement strand
AAAATATACAAATAGTGCAAGTATAATTATATATATATATATATATATATATACAATTATTATTCTGCGAAAAACTAAAACCTACAATAATGATAGGCTACTGATGATAATAAAAAAAGTCAACTATATGCTACTTTAATCAGTATTCCAAATTTCCACAAGCACATTCTCTTGACTGCAACAAGGGATCTACAGCATATTGTATATGGCCGCCAAAGTTCACATTATCGGATATACACATCACGTTCGTAGTACAGAACAGAGCACATATGTAAGTGCTACTGTTAAACTAGAAGTCAGATGGTAGAGGGTGTGCCGTGAAGGCATAGTCCTTGCCGCAACGGGTTCAACAGTTTCATGTATGCACAACTTCTTGGAAACCACAGATGAGTTGATCAGCGGAGATCACACAGTGCACATGCCGAGTGACATAACAGCCCTTTGGTTCTGTTAGATTATCACATCTAGACAGCCTG
>NW_019489240.1:0-476 GCF_002814215.2 Seriola lalandi dorsalis | reverse complement strand
GTGTGTGTGTGTGTGTGTGTGTGTGTGTGTGTGTGTGTGTGTGTGTCTTTATGTGTATGTGGAAAACTGGACAGGAACAAAGCCAGATGTACGGAGATTTGACAAGGCCCATCTGTGATCCTTTCTCCCCAAAAAATTGCCCATCCTGCTTTATTTCCAAGTACACACACACACACACACACACAGACACACACACACACACACACACACACACACACACAGCCAATAATCAGAACACACTGGAGCGTGTAGGACAGGAGGAAAGAGAGAGGAAGAAAGAAGCAAAGCCAGATGGGTACCAGAGAAAAGGGGAGATACCAAGATGTGATAACGGTATCAGTGCTGCTCGATATTGTGTTAGTTAAATATTGGCTGATATTTTTATATTTAATTAGATACAGACAGACACACACATACATATACATGATTCTTTCATATCAGGTCTGTCTGCTCGTGTGTGTGTGTGTGTGTGTGTG
>NW_019489239.1:0-1033 GCF_002814215.2 Seriola lalandi dorsalis | reverse complement strand
TCATAGTATCATAAGGCATAAAAAGTTATAGTGTAGTAATGCATAAAAAAGTCATATTATAATAAGGCAAAAAAAGTAATATTATAGTAAGGCATAAAAACTTCATAGTATAATAAGGCATAAAAAGTCATAGTATAATAAGGCATAAAAAAGTCATATAATACTAAGGCATAAAAAGTCATAGTACAGTATGGCAAAAAAAGTCATAGTATAGTAAGGAATGAAGTCATAGTATAGTAAGGCATAAAAATTTATAACATAGTAAGGCATAAAAAGTTATAACAGTAAGGCATAAAGTCATAGTATAGGACGGCATAAAAAGTCATAGTACAGTATGGCAAAAAAAAGTCATAGTATAGTAAGGCATAAAGTCATAATATAACAAAGCATTAAAATGTCATATTATAGTAAGGCATAAAAATGTCATAGTATAGTAAGGCATAAAGTCATAATATAACAAGGCATAAAAATGTCATATTATAGTAAGGCATAAAAATGTCATAGTATAGCAAGGCATAAAAATGTCATAGTATAGTAAGGCATAAAAATGTCATAGTAGTATAGTAAGGCATAAAAATGTCATAGTATCATAAGGCATAAAAAGTTATAGTTTAGTAATGCATAAGAAAGTCATATTATAGTAAGGCATAAAAGGTAATATTATAGTAAGGCATAAAAACTTCATAGTATAATAAGGCATAAAAAAGTCATATTATAGTAAGGCATAAAAAGTCATAGTACAGTATGGCAAAAAAAGTCATAGTATAGTAAGGCATAAAGTCATAGTATAGCAAGGCATAAAAAAGTCATAGTATAAGGCATAAAAATTTATTTATAGTATAGTAAGGCATAAAAGGTCATAGCATAGTATGGCAAAAAAAGTCATAGTATGGTAAGGCATAAAAATGTCATAGTATAGTAAGGCATAAAAAAGTCATAGTATCATAAGGCATAAAAAGGTATTGTTTAGTAGTGCATAAAGTCATAATATAACAAGGCATAAAAATGTCGTATTATAGTAAGACATAAAAAG
>NW_019489238.1:0-476 GCF_002814215.2 Seriola lalandi dorsalis | reverse complement strand
TTTAACGAACATCTACTGCACTTTCCAACTCAGTGTTTCATACCTGGGTCCAGTCCCTCTGATCTTCATCTCCACATTTCTCTCTGTCACTGTCCTTCACCCACAGAAGAGGCTCAGATTGAGGAGAGTGTGGGCCAGAGGCTGCTGAACATGGAGGAGGAGAAGAAGCAAAGGGAGAGGGAGCTGAAGAGTCTGGAGGAGCAGCTGAGGCAGTGCATAGCCAAGAGCCAGATCACTGACTCAGAATTACAGTATCCTTTTTATTTGTTTGTGTGATTTATGAATCCCCTTCCTGCTGCATTCCCTCTTTTCTTTGTTAGCATACTTAACCTCCTCCAGTTTCCTGAAGGGAGAGTTGGAGAGTCTGAGAAACACTGAACACGAGCTGGAGACTCTTCAGAGCGAGGTGGATGAAGACACCACAGAGGTCATCCCTTCAGCAGTGTGAGTGTCGGATATTCAGAAATGTATTGTAA
>NW_019489237.1:0-476 GCF_002814215.2 Seriola lalandi dorsalis | reverse complement strand
TGAGTCTCATTGCGTATGCAGTTCAGTAGGTGTGTCCTACCTACCTCAAACTGCACCACCCTCTGCTACACGTAATGCCCAGCCCACACAAATGTTTAAAAAAAAAAAACTACAAGCTAATTCATTTTCACATAAACTTGAAAATGACTCGTTTTTGCAGAGAGCCGGACTGAAACGAGGCAGCATTGTACACAAACCAGACATTCAGGCACTTCAGGCGCTGTGATGTCTGGGAGAGGCTCAGAGCAAAGCGGGGCTGCGAGGATAACCTGTGCCTTACAGCTCTGTTTTTATCATTGGAGGATTTAGAGGTTTAGAAGGAGAAGGAAAGAGTGGTGCAGGCTCAATTGAAGGGTTTGTTTTCAGCCTTAGATAGTTGTTCACTAAGAATGAGAGAGGGGGTTGTTTGTTCTACCTTGGGATCTGGACGGGAATGGACAACAAATTCTTCCTCTCGCTTTATGTGTTCCCCCCCA
>NW_019489236.1:0-476 GCF_002814215.2 Seriola lalandi dorsalis | reverse complement strand
TACGTTGTCAGGATGTTGTGCGTTGTCAGGATGTTGTACGTTGTCAGGATGTTGTGCGTTGTCAGGATGTTGTACGTTGTCAGGATGTTGTACATTGTCAGGATGTTGTGCGCTGTCAGGATGTTGTACGATGTTTTGTGTTGTCACGATGTCGTATGTTACGTTGTCATGATTTTGTGTGTTGTCCAAATGTGGTATATTGTCAGGATGTTGTGCATTGTCAGGATGTGCATTGTCAGGATGTTGTGCATTGTCAGGATGTTGTATGTTACGTTGTCAAGATGTTGTGTGTTGGCAGGATGTTGTACGTTGCGTTGTCAGGATGTTGTATGTTACATTGTCAGGATGTTGTATGTTACATTTTCAGGATGTTGTGTGTTGTTAGGATGTTGTACGTTACATTGTCAGGATGTTGTACATTACGTTGTCAGGATGTTGTGCATTGTCAGGATGTTGTGTGTTGTCAGGATGTTGTA
>NW_019489235.1:0-476 GCF_002814215.2 Seriola lalandi dorsalis | reverse complement strand
GTGAGTAACACAACCGCGCCAACGTGTCCTCGTTTTCACCGCTGACCGTCATTTACCTGTGCAGCGCGAAAGAACCGTGTGTCTCCATTATCGGACAGGCAGCTAAGCCCGTTTGGCGCTAATACGCTCAGTCGCTCTGTCAGTGTCTGATTTTGTTTGTGTGTTTTTCCGGCATCATTTCATCACCCACTGACCACAAACAAGACACACCGGACCCCCTGTAGCCCAGACACGGCCATGACGTTCCGTCTCCTCGGTGTCAGACGGCTCGTCCTGCTGGAATGTGTCCGGTAATGGACGTGGAGCCGCTCTCTGTCCGATAACGGACGCAGAGACCGTGCATTTTCCGTGTAGTGCGTGATCCGGTTGAGTCTGGAAACGTTGGTGTTGCTGATGTACCAGCTCCAAGTGTAAATCCGGATCCCTTCAGTCCGGATCACAGAGCTCCGGTCAGTCCGGGTCGGTCCGGATCACAG
>NW_019489234.1:0-476 GCF_002814215.2 Seriola lalandi dorsalis | reverse complement strand
GTGAGTAACACAACCGCGCCAACGTGTCCTCGTTTTCACCGCTGACCGTCATTTACCTGTGCAGCGCGAAAGAACCGTGTGTCTCCATTATCGGACAGGCAGCTAAGCCCGTTTGGCGCTAATACGCTCAGTCGCTCTGTCAGTGTCTGATTTTGTTTGTGTGTTTTTCCGGCATCATTTCATCACCCACTGACCACAAACAAGACACACCGGACCCCCTGTAGCCCAGACACGGCCATGACGTTCCGTCTCCTCGGTGTCAGGCGGCTCGTCCTGCTGGAATGTGTCCGGTAATGGACGTGGAGCCGCTCTCTGTCCGATAACGGACGCAGAGACCGTGCATTTTCCGTGTAGTGCGTGATCCGGTTGAGTCTGGAAACGTTGGTGTTGCTGATGTACCAGCTCCAAGTGTAAATCCGGATCCCTTCAGTCCGGATCACAGAGCTCCGGTCAGTCCGGGTCGGTCCGGATCACAG
>NW_019489232.1:0-476 GCF_002814215.2 Seriola lalandi dorsalis | reverse complement strand
CTCAGCCCCTGCAGGTGTTGTTTGCTGGAGAGGCTACTCATCCCTACTACTACTCCACCGTCCATGGAGCTTTCCTCAGCGGGTGGAGAGAAGCTGATCGGCTCATCTATCACTACTCCTCCATCAGTCCATGTATATAACCAGATCAAATTTTGTAAAAGATGACCACACTAGATGCATAAACCATATTTTTCCAAGTTAATTGAGTAGAAACCTCTCATCCAATGGATTTTAAAGGGGAACTCCACCAACTTCACACAGAGAAGACTGTTTATAGGTCTCAGGGAATACTGCAGCACATTAGAAATAAGTTGCATAAGGCCTTTTGTGGCCAATGGCGGATATAGATAGGGTCGACATGGGCAGCATCTTGCCAGGGGGTGGCACACGGCGCTTGCAAAACAAAAAAAAAGTTAATAAACTATTCTGCACAACACCACTTGTGTGTGTTTTGTTTATATTGGTGTCTTGTTTAT
>NW_019489231.1:0-476 GCF_002814215.2 Seriola lalandi dorsalis | reverse complement strand
AACCTGCAGAATCTCAGTTTCCCGCTCGCCGTCCACCACGTTCCCCCGCCGTGGATGATCCTTTATATCCCTCTTCCCTTCCTCTGCTTTTATTCTTTCCCTTTTTCTGTTATTCTTCAAATGACCTGCATCACCGGTTCCACCAGGAGTTATTGTTAAGACACACCTCGGCTCAGATGCACTTTCACACACATTTCTGTCTCACACACGGGATAAAACAAGCAGAGACACACACACACTTCTTGTTGTGGATGGTTTTGCATACTGCAGGCCATTGTATATGCTGTAGACTGTGTGTGTGTGTGTGTGTGTGTGTGTGTGTGTGTGTGTGTTTAGACTGTGGAACCACATGTAGCGGCATCATGGGAGCACAGTAAAGGCGGCTGTATTTGCATCTGATTTGTTTGAGTTTGCACTGAGCAACAGTTTTTGTACATATATATATATATATATATATATATATATATATATATATA
>NW_019489230.1:0-601 GCF_002814215.2 Seriola lalandi dorsalis | reverse complement strand
CCTAAATCACCCCCTCATGATGCTGGCCACCTCTGGTAAAATCGCCTGAATCCTCAGTTGAGGGGAACATGCAATTCTACCCCCGGTTGTATAATGGCCTATGTCAAAAGTGTGACTCTTTTGTTGAGTTTTTTGTGTTTCCTGAAAAACCTGAAAAAATGACTTAGGCCATTATTTTAAGAGGGTGTCGATATGAATCTGTGTACTAACATAATTATTTGCATGCTTTTTGTTTAGGTAGAGGTTGCCTGCTGTTCCAGCCCAGATGTCCGTTATCGGCTGCCAAAGTCTTTGAATGCATTACAGCGAGTCTCGTCTTGATTGGAAAAATTGCAGAAGCAGACATGTTGCCTGTATCTGAAGCACAGTCAAACCCAAATGCCAGATGTACAGCCCACAAAACCAATTCTGTCTTTTTTTGATTTGTCCAACATCTCACCTTCATGCTGCGCTTTCGCATTTTGATTTTGTTTACGAAAATTCACTTTGGCTGCTGTGGTAAAGCGTAGTAAAAATGTATGTAAATGAAAAAAGAAAAAAACCCTACCAAAAGGACCAGAGTCCAGTTTTGTGTTGATAAATTGCTCTGTTTCTGCGACAC
>NW_019489229.1:0-476 GCF_002814215.2 Seriola lalandi dorsalis | reverse complement strand
ACACACACACACACACACACACACACACACACACACACACACACACACACACACACACACACACACAGTTATGATGTATCCAGGGGGTTATAAGCATCGACAAAGATGAGTGTGAATCAATGCTGCCGTCACTACTGGGCAAACAAATCCTTTACCAAAACCTCTGTCTCTAACATGCACACACACACACAGATACACAAACACACACACCTGCTATTGCTGTACATGTGTAGAGCGCTTAAGATGCAGGAGCACAGATTTATGTATTGAAAAATATGAAATCTGTTTGTGGAAAATTAATTTCACACATTTAAGCATCATCCCCTTTCCCTCCACATCCTCTTGTCTCCCTTAGTTTCAGATTGCATTAGTTCATAGAAAGTACATGCTGTTATTAAATAATATTCTATTTATGTTTACTAAAAATATAAATAATTACAATAACATAAAAGAAAAACATTGTGAAATATAGGGCC
>NW_019489228.1:0-476 GCF_002814215.2 Seriola lalandi dorsalis | reverse complement strand
ACACACACACACACACACACACACACCTGACTTATTTACAGTGTCACAGTACTTTGTCTAAGTCTGTAATACTGTTTCTATTCATGCAGACATAGACACAGGCCGACATATGACACATCACACAGTAAATAATAACCACAGCATGTGTGTATATAGTGTTTCTTACTGGTTGTGAGTTCAGATCACTGAGCTGCTAATAGATCTCAAGCAGAGAGAAACCTGGGCTGTGTCCGAAATCACACACTACTCCCTATATAGTATCATAGTATCCCATAATGCATCATGAAAAGTAATGAACAGCCACCATGCATCTTACGGTTGAGCTCCCTGTATACTCTCAGGATAGTGAGCAGGGAGGAGTGAATGAGTGAGTGATTTCTGACACAACGCTGGTTTCAAAGCTGCAGGTTTCCTTCCTGCTGCAGAGACCTCTGGGTAAAAATACACCAAAATCCTCACCATCGCAACCTGCAAAT
>NW_019489227.1:0-476 GCF_002814215.2 Seriola lalandi dorsalis | reverse complement strand
ATCTGCACCTGAGCGGTGAGTTAAACATCTGCACCTGAGCAGTGATGTAAACATCTGTACCTGAGCAGTGAGTTAAACATCTGTACCTGAGCAGTGAGTTAAACATCTGTACCTGAGCGGTGATGTAAACATCTGTACCTGAGCGGTGATGTAAACATCTGTACCTGAGCAGTGTGTGGAGTTTAGGATTAGCAGAGGCAGTTGGAGGGAAGATGTCTCTGTATTTGGACACCAGACAGAGTCCGTACTGCAGGAACCCGTGAAGAGAGTCTCCCAGTTCCTGTTTCTGGGGACAGAGAGAGAGTGACACCGTTCAACAGACATGAGCCCTGCTCTCTGTTTAACTCATCAGCAGAGAGAGAAAACCTGTCAGCTATCGTCACACAGAGACACACCTGACTGACAGGTGATGGAAAATAATGCCATGGTCTGTCCTCACTCCATGTTTGGATATTTGTTTCATTTCCTGTTTTTAT
>NW_019489226.1:0-476 GCF_002814215.2 Seriola lalandi dorsalis | reverse complement strand
CTGGTAGACTGTCACTTGTCCATCACTGTCTCCGACCAGGACACATTCTGTTTGTGTGGCAAACAGCAGGGACGTCATCTTCACACCGGCGGCAGCCGGCTGCACAGAGACCGGGTCCAGACTGAAGGAGAGACACGGGACACATCAGAGAGACAGACCGGGTGAAATTCCACAGACAGGTTCTGTCCTCAGTCCCACTCACATGCTCCAGTTCAGGTCCCAGATCTCCAGCTGTTCCTCATTCACGGCTCCGAACACTGTTGCCCACTTTGGGGACCACTGGACATCGCACACTGCCGTCTGGGTGGAGGTGAAGCCTAACACTGGCTTGAGGTGGTCCTGCTTCCAAAGCTGGATGGTCCAATCAGAGGAGCAGCTCAGGAACACATCAGGACTGTGTGGACACCACGCAACCTGGTTCACAGGACCCTGAGGCGGAACCACACCTCAGTGTTACTGAGGTTCTCTGTGATCAC
>NW_019489225.1:0-476 GCF_002814215.2 Seriola lalandi dorsalis | reverse complement strand
CACCGGCCTCATTCAGGCTTTCAGCAACAGATTTACAAAGAAGATTCTGCATCCTTATTACTAACCAAGTGATAACACATTTGTGAGATTCAGGTTTTGTGTAACATTAGTTCATAAATCAAGATTAATTCCATAAATGTCTGTTAAAGTGTCATTTATATACCGAGGAACAAATTGTGAAACATTCCAGGCTGCAACTCATTATTTCCATTTATGATGAACCTTTCTGTTATATTTCTTTCAAACAATAATGATAATGGTAATTAATAGTTGTCATAAATGCCTGTCACAAGTTCTGAGAGCCTAAATTGTTTGATTTGTTCAACAAACAGTCCAAAATCAAAAATCTATTTTACAATGAAAAAAGCAGCAAAATCTACAATTTAATGCTAAGTTTGCTTTGCACAGTAATTAGTATTGATAAAATGATCCAAATTGTTGGAGATGTATTTTTCACTGACTGACTTATTCGGCTC
>NW_019489224.1:0-476 GCF_002814215.2 Seriola lalandi dorsalis | reverse complement strand
ATTTTAGGTCTTTTATATGGTCTACTGGTGAAGAAGCCGAGTATTAATCTCTACTTGGGGAAGGGAGGGTACATTAAAATATGAGGAAATGATAAATATCTGAGTGCAGCACTGAGTGAGAGTCAGGGCTGCTTCATGTGTCCAGCTGTGTGTGTGTGTGTGTGTGTGTGTGTTTGGTGATGTACTGAATCTGTTCCACATATTCAGACTCACATACTGCACATCATGTATCTGGAAACACTAAGGTGAGTGTGCGTACCTGGTTTTTGGTCTGCGGTGCTTTTTCTCGGTTGCTTGTCTGAAGTGGAGTCTCGCTGGCCACTGGACCAATGGGAGTGGGCTAAAGACACAGGCAGTGATGTCACCATGGGAACAGAGAGGAAAGACAAGCCTGGATATTTGATGTTTTCTTATATGGACTTTTTCTTATATGGATAAGTGATCTTATGGATATCACCAGGAGTCCTGTACAATGA
>NW_019489223.1:0-476 GCF_002814215.2 Seriola lalandi dorsalis | reverse complement strand
GGTCCCAGTTGATGTCTCGTCTGCTCCTGAGTCGACCTCCCTGGCCGACGCCTTGCCTGTTCCAGTAACGGGCGTCTCTGCTGATGTTTCTTCTGATATCCTGTCTACTCCATACCGGCTTGCATGTTTTTTCTGTTTTTTGAGTCTCGTGTCCCCAGCTGATGTCCTATGTGTTTCTGAGACGACCCTTGCCATGCTTGTTCCTGAGGTGGCTTTCCCGGCTTATATTTCATCAGTTCCTGAGGCTGTTCCTGAGTTGGGAGCAGCCAACATCTTCTCCCGGTTCCCAGTCAGTGGTCTGGCCAATTCTTGCTCTCCTTCACTATCACTATCAGAATAAAGGCAAAGATGCCCTAAAAAAGTAGCTCCATCTCCCTCTCAACCATAATTATAACCTTCCACTTCTTCTCCGTCTCCCATTGTGCTCTGCCTTTCAGATCAGCTCTTACTTTTTTGTGCACCCTCTACTCCTTGAC
>NW_019489222.1:0-476 GCF_002814215.2 Seriola lalandi dorsalis | reverse complement strand
ACACACACACACACACACACACACACACACACACACACACACACACACACACACACACACACACTCAAAACATCTGTTCTGTATGAATGATAGAATCTAACACAACATATGAAAGAGTGGGAACCATATCAGTTCATCAAAAGTCACCACTTATGTGAGCTCACTGTAGACATTGCCTGGATTCCTGGATTGTTATGTAATTCCTATTGCTAACATACTTGCATTGGTGCATAATTTATTAGTGATAATGTCATGCCTATGATTCATATACTTTCTAACCAGAATTTGACCAATTTGATCATTTAACCGATGATCCATGAGCTCCAGCTTCTTTCTTCATTATCAGCAGAATCCTGAAATCTAAGAAGCACCAGGGTTTCATTAAGAGACGAAGGCTGGTGACCTTATTACATCAGATGAGTCATCTCCATTGATACAGTATTTGCTGCCAGAAGCTGACTTTTAATAAATGAGGT
>NW_019489221.1:0-476 GCF_002814215.2 Seriola lalandi dorsalis | reverse complement strand
TACTCTCGCGAGTTTTTTTCTCACGGCGGTAGGTCAAGACAACAGAAGGTCTCACTCCGCCTCTGTTTCAAGGTACAGATAAAGTAGTTTATACTGATTTACAGCACTGTACAGACGATTTAGGCAGAAAACTTAAGCGAGGATGGTTTCAAAATAAAGCCATGAATAGTTTTATTTATCAGTGAACTTCACCCATTTGGTTGTTTTCTATATGTGGTTGTTGTCTGCATTTTGTTGTTTTCTGTATTATGTTGTGTTTCTGTATTTTGTCATGTATTCTCACTTTGCAGCACGTTTTTCTAAAAGCTGCACATGAAGAAAAATTTCAAAACCGAAAGCGAGTTTGTGATCCTTCGGGGATTGCGCAGAATAACTTCTCACTCTTTACACACAATCTCTGATCCGTCGTGACTCGTCGCTCTCCGACCAGCCAATCACATCCCGCGGTTCAAGGTGAGTCACACAGAGTGCGTGTT
>NW_019489220.1:0-476 GCF_002814215.2 Seriola lalandi dorsalis | reverse complement strand
CTCCAGAGGAAATAACATGTGTATCGGACTGTGGTTCACGTCCTGCAGAGGTCGGCTTGTACCTGTAATGTCGGAGTCAGGAGGTCTGATGGAGGCAGAGGTTTACAGGTGGAGTCAGTGAAGAGTTTCTGACCTACAGTGTCGTCCATCAGCTGACATGACGGTTTGGACTCAGTGTTTGTGTTGGACTGAAGCAGCTGACTGCGTCTCCCTCTCTGCGTCTCGCCCACACTGACTCATGGATTAAATGCATCAGAGGAGCAATATGCACCTTGTTACAACGCTGCTGCAATACTATAGGCCTGTGGAAAAATCCATAACACACACACACACACACACACAGACACACACACAGGTGTTGTGTAGATGAAGCTGCTTGTGTCTGCTGCTCTCTGGCTTTAGGTTTCCTCCCCTGTGTACAGATCCATACAGTGTGTTGTATAAGAGACGGGTGGGGGGGTTGGAGGGGGGAGGGG
>NW_019489219.1:0-476 GCF_002814215.2 Seriola lalandi dorsalis | reverse complement strand
CCCTAGACTGAATCAGCATATGCATGGTTAGGGCAGGCGGGGCCCCTAGACTGAATCAGCATATGCATGGTTAGGGCAGGCGGGGCCCCTAGACTGAATCAGCATATGCATGGTTAGGGCAGGCGGGGCCCCTAGACTGAATCAGCATATGCATGGTTAGGGCAGGCGGGGCCCCTAGACTGAATCAACATATGCACAGGTAAGATGTTGTTAAGACAATGAAGCGTTGGTGATGTAAGAGGGAAGAAGGGGTGTTCTACTTGATGAAAGGATCAAGGGGCCAACTCAGTAGGGTTATAGAGTTGTTCGTAGTTGTCAGCAAGTCTACACTGAATACACTGAAGATTGTGTATATTCTTCCTCAACAGTAAGGTCAGTAACACTGTCATTCATTATCATGTTATATTCACCACTGGTAGTCCAGGCTGATGAGAGCCAATCAGGAGAGACCATGGCTGTGACCTCATTGTTTACAA
>NW_019489218.1:0-517 GCF_002814215.2 Seriola lalandi dorsalis | reverse complement strand
TGTGTGTGTGTGTGTGTGTGTATTCCCACCAGGTCACCTAAGGTAGCAGACAGAGCAGTCTGCAAGTGTCTGCGGTGTGAATCATCCTCAGGCCTGTTCTCTGTAATCTCTTCTGCTCATGTCCAGGCAATAGCTCTGTTTACATAATTACTTCCCTGAATGCATTAATGCCAGCCTCTTATTCCCATTCTGTGCAGTCATCCAGGCCCTTTCTCACCTCACGCTACCTACAGAGTCTGCTAATGATGGACTGAAGTTGCTTATTAATGCAACCAGGTATGATTATCATATGAATTAGCAATGAGAGGAATATGATTACAACACTTTGTCAACAACCCAGAGTTTTTGTAATGTGCATTTATGAAAATGATTAGCAATTTCTCACAGCACTTAACACTCACAAACTACCTCACACACACACACACACACACACAAACTACCTCACACACACACACACACACACACACACACACACACACACACACACACACACACACACACACACACACACACACAC
>NW_019489217.1:0-489 GCF_002814215.2 Seriola lalandi dorsalis | reverse complement strand
TTTTCAGATATTTTTGATGAAATGATTCGTCTAAAAATTGAAAAACAGTGGACTAACCATTCGCTGGCCCTATACTCTTACTGTTTTTGAGAGCTATGATGAAGCCTGACAGCAGATGATCACAGTGCTAACAACATAATGTGAGATCTATTTTTAACCAACAAAATGTGTAGGCAGTCGGGGCGATGGTGTCATTAGGTCCTCCAGCAGCAGAGAGGACCTCGCGGGAACAGCGACAGCAGAACCACCACCGGCTTTTCTTCCACCGATTTGTGGGTGTTCGTACTTCCTCACATGGACGCCATGACGACAGATTGTCTGAGCGCCAACAGTTGTATATGTCTCTAGATCTGACAGCAACTGCCCGGCTACACTGCGGCCTGACACTGGAGGTAGTGGAGGAAGGGAAGACGCAGCGTGTGTGTGTGTGCGTGTGTGTGTGTGCGTGTGTGTGCGTGTGTGTGCGTGTGTGTGTGTGTGTGTGTGTGT
>NW_019489216.1:0-476 GCF_002814215.2 Seriola lalandi dorsalis | reverse complement strand
GTTTTTTTTTTGGGAGCCCAGTAAAAAGTTCAACACAGTCATCAAATCGGTATTAAACTGTAAACGAAAACTAAAGTGGAGCAGGACTAAAGAATATGTTTAAATCATTTGAAATTGAACATTTTATTCTTATAAGTCTCACTCCAATCCCTGTTTAAAGTAAAAAAATGTAACTTTTCCACGTTAAAATGTCTAAAAACGATTAGACCATGTTCTATATGTTGTCGAGCTGTGTTCCCACATTATCCCCAGTGTCTATAGTAACGTCTTGTTCATCAGAGAAACAATCAGAACAAAGGTTAGCATCAATCTCAGCTCGGTCAAACCCTGACTTTAAATCTGAAACTGCGTCATTCAGTGTTTTTAACGGTTAATGGTCTGTTTGATTTCCTGAACCACTGACACTGAAGGACTCCAAACCGGGAGGAGCTTAATGTACATTAATGTAAAGTAATGGCGGTTTTGTTATTGTTTTT
>NW_019489215.1:0-476 GCF_002814215.2 Seriola lalandi dorsalis | reverse complement strand
AATCCAAAAATCTGGGCAAAGTACAAACAGTTCAAATGTTTGTCCATTTTTGGAATCACTTTTCATGAGTGGAAACATATTCTGATGTTTTCTTACTGCAAGAGAAGCTCATTTATAGTCATCTCCAAAAAAGTGTCTTCTTGGAGCAAGAAAACTTCACAAAGAAATCAGTGTAACCCTTTAACAAGTTTGAAATAAGTTTGAAAATGACATTCCCAAACTGTACAGCTATGGTCCTTAGAACTATTTTTGTCATAGTCATGATCCTCATAAGATCTACAGCAAGTGCCACTGAACCAAATGTATGAAGATGATAGTTTATAGTGTGATTCTACACTTGTTTATGTGTTCTTGTTAGAACATGAGCACCTGTTGTCCCAGTGAGATCACGCAGAGATTGTCGAGGCTGAGTTTGGATGCAGCCAGGTACCACCTTAAATCATGTAACTCCTTATGTCCAGTGTGAGCCTCTTTAG
>NW_019489214.1:0-476 GCF_002814215.2 Seriola lalandi dorsalis | reverse complement strand
AGTTTCAAACGGTGCATTTGTATTTATTTTCTTCCTCTTTACGCTGAATTAATAAACAAATAAATACAGTGCTGATCTGTAACTGTACAATACACATAAAATCATGTATGAGACTAACTGACAATACAATATATTATGACAAGCTCATAAATATGCTACTGTAAACTGCTACAATGAGCCTGAAGTATAGCAGTAACAACATAATGTACAATATGAATCGTTACAATAAACCTCTTAAATGTTCCTTCAAAGTTTGGATCAATCTTCTGCTTTAATTAGAACAACTGTGCAGTGTTACTCATATGAACAAATCATGAAATTCTCATTTCCTTCATGAACATAAATGACACCTCTAATATTAATGAACACAGTCAATGTTTCCAACCTCAACCTCTGTTAACAGTCACTGCATAAGGCAACATCCAAGTCACTCATTTCCACTATTTTCTTACATTTTAATCATGAAAATAGTTCAG
>NW_019489213.1:0-476 GCF_002814215.2 Seriola lalandi dorsalis | reverse complement strand
AACTTTAGGTAAGAAGCCCTATTACTCATGTGTTAAACTACTATCTATCTAAAAACAGTATTATCATTCCAGCTTTTGTCATTCATAATAGGTGGGTTAATAAAAAAAACAACAGTTTTTGTTTGCTTACATTTCACACAAACACCAAATATGTATCAAACATAAATAGCCTCATGTAATTGGTTATGCTAAAGGAAGCCGTCTCCCCGCAGGACACAACACCTGTGCATGCATGTGTCTGGTGTTTGCATGTACAAATAAAAAGCCTTGGCTTAACAGGAGCTTGTGGAAAAGGAGCCATTCGTTCTCAGAGCAGCCACCTTCACTACACGAAGGTTAAAGAAAAATAGGGGGAACAGTGGGTAGAGCTGACAGACCATGTGCCACATTTAGGTTTTGTTCCAGTCCTCTCACTTCTAGGCTAGAAAACAGATGCAAACACTCAGTTACACTTTGTATTAAGTTTGTATCCAGAG
>NW_019489212.1:0-504 GCF_002814215.2 Seriola lalandi dorsalis | reverse complement strand
CATCTTAGTCAAAGAAAAACAAACATTTTAGTCTAGTTTTAGTTGACGAAAACACTTTGTTTCTGAGTGATAATTTCTCAGGTTATATATAATAACAGCACGTGATGTCTTTTAATTAAAATAATAAAATCAATAGTCTTGATGGTTCGTGTTTCAGTCACTATTTCATTTTTTTTTTGTCACGACAACAGAAACAGAAAAAACATGTCAATGAGAACAGCTTTATTGTGAATTCAGCTGTATTAAAATTCTGTATATGTGAGCACAGAGAGGAGAGAAGAGAAGAGATAAAGAGCTGAAACCAGCTGATACTAGACTGAAATCAGCTGACACTAGACTGAAACCAGCTGACACTAGACTGAAACCAGCTGATACTAGACTGAAACCAGCTGATACTAGACTGAAACCAGCTGACACTAGACTGAAACCAGCTGATACTAGACTGAAACCAGCTGATACTAGACTGAAACCAGCTGATACTAGACTGAAACCAGCTGATACTAG
>NW_019489211.1:0-477 GCF_002814215.2 Seriola lalandi dorsalis | reverse complement strand
CATCACTCAGGTAACAGTGGACGGTTCACTGACAGAAAAAAAAAAAGTTTTTGATAAATTATTTGAGCAGAATTCAAAACCTTCCCATCTATGTTCCATAAAGAGGGTTCAGGTCTGACCTGCATGTAATCCCCTCTCTCCCTCCCTGTGCTGTCAGAATACAGGGGAAAAAATGCCCCCCAGTTAAAGTTTTCTAGCATGTGTCATTTGTAGTCAATTATATTAGAAATATCAGCAGATAATTTGTACAACAATGGATAAAATAATAGGAACACCTCTCAATATACTATCATTTCATACAACATAAAGTACAGCTTCATAAAGACCAAAGAGGTGAATCAACACCTCTGTGACAGTCTGACCCAGGCCATGTCTGAATTTCATTTAAGAATGTTACTATTATCTTGTTTAGCCTCTGTGTCTATGTACATAAATATAATAGGTAATAAACTTTATAAAATATTTTGGAAAAAAGTT
>NW_019489210.1:0-477 GCF_002814215.2 Seriola lalandi dorsalis | reverse complement strand
TTTTCTGGAAATAAGGAGGAATGTGTTGAATGTTCATTTGTGGCTTGCATCTTCAGAGGTTTTAAAAGTCTGTCACTGTAAGTCTCCCTTCAGACAAAATTGAGACATCAGTACCACCAACACCATTCTCTATTCTATGAGGAATGGATTTTATGTCTCCTATTATTATTTTTAGTTTTACTTCTGTTGTGTGGTTAATCATCCCTAAACATCTCTTTTCTATGATTTATAATTTGATTTAAGGATGTTTATTGGTGATGGACATTAGATGATGATATCCTAAGTCACACTGGATCTAAAAATATGTGTATCATGTTCAGATTTCAATAAGTTATGGCTCTGAGAAGGAGAGTGAATTCTGAGGCAACATGGGGCCACTGGATACTAACTGCTCCCATGAGCTTTGTCACAGTCACTGCTGCAGCTCCAACTGATGATTGTGTTGATGAGAGAGCCAAATCATTGAGACAAACTACA
>NW_019489209.1:0-477 GCF_002814215.2 Seriola lalandi dorsalis | reverse complement strand
CCCCCCCCCCACACACACACACACACACACACCTGTTGTCTCGATGTAATAGTTTGTGATTGATTTCCAATGATCCACAAAGGAATCCAGCAGGTCCACTGTGGGCTCCCTCTGAGAGACAGACAGGTAGACAGAGATAGGTAGAGAGACAGACAGGTGGAGAGAGAGACAGGAAGACAGACAAACAGGTAAACGCACAACTCTCTTTCCTCCTGATAAACTAAGTTTGTTTTAGTTTTAGTCTTAACATTAAACTGTGTGAATGTCCCCTCAGTCTGCAGAGAGACAGAGAGACAGACACAGAGACTCAGACAGAGAGAGACAGACACAGAGACAGAGAGACAGACACAGAGACTCAGAGAGACAGACACAGAGACAGAGAGACAGAGACACAGAGAGACAGACACAGAGACTCAGAGAAACAGACACAGAGACAGAGAGACAGACACAGAGACTCAGAGAGACAGACACAGAGAC
>NW_019489208.1:0-477 GCF_002814215.2 Seriola lalandi dorsalis | reverse complement strand
AACAACAACAACAACAACAACAACAACTACAACACTGGATGCTGAGCTGGAGCCTGCAGGAGGCTCCGTCAGGGTCGGACTGATGCTGCATACCAAACATAGCTAACACGCTAATCTGCAGCAACACAAAGACCTCAGTGCTCAGAGGATCTGTGTGTTCTGCTGTCACGTGCACACTCCCGTGCACGGCTCTGCTGTCAGCGACCACTCACAGAGGATCATATGTGTGTGTGTGTGTGTGAGCTGCTGCTTCATCACATGACTCCTCTCCTTCACATTTTCTTTCTCAACACTTCCTGTAGATATTGAAGTGTAAATGTAAAGTGGATTTTCTCACAGTAACTTATCTGTGAATCTGCTTTTACACTTTACATTTAACAAAAGACAGAGTTTGGTGAAGCAGTGAGGGATCATGGGAGTTGTTGTCTTCTCCTGGTTTGGATTCCTTCAGTGTCAGTGGTTCAGGAGCTGAATTAT
>NW_019489206.1:0-477 GCF_002814215.2 Seriola lalandi dorsalis | reverse complement strand
GTGTGTGTGTGTGTGTGTGTGTGTGTGTGTGTGAGAACCAGATTTATTCAGGGAAATATTCGACTTCTCTCAAATAGGAAGAGAGGAATCAGTTGTGTGTGTGTTTGCAATCTTTTACATTAAACTGGAAACTGGACGTTGTTGATGATGGAAAATGATGATGAGTGTGGACACTAAACAGTCGTCTTCCTCCTCCACAGCTCTGTGCTTCAGAACGTCAGTGTTGCAGTCGGTTCTTCCTCTCTGCTGCTCTCTGGTTTGACGCCCGGCGCCCTCTACAGGCTGCAGGCTGCCACTGTCAGCGGGGGGCTGCAGTCTAAAAGCACCAGTCTGGAGGGACGCACAGGTGAGAGACTCCTCTACCTGAACCTGATATCTGAACCTTTGTTCTCCTGCTGAGCTGATTAATTTTTGGAAACACTTTATTTCAGAGAATATGAGAAAAAGACCCTATTTAAATACAAAGAAATATTTGTT
>NW_019489205.1:0-477 GCF_002814215.2 Seriola lalandi dorsalis | reverse complement strand
TGATTGGTGCAAAACCTGAAAGTCCCTCTCAGGTTGTTAACATGTACTTTCCATAACACACACACACACACACCCTCTCTGTCTAATCACATTTAGTTTCCACACAGTAGAGTACCTTGGGATTTGGTTCTTTTCATTAGCTGGTAAATGGCTGGTTTTTTTTTCAGAAACATATAAAACCTGGTAAACAAAAGAATAGGGGTGTGGTGAAAATGCTGGTAGAGGGAGTAAGGGGGGTCATTCTGGTACAAATTAGACAGCAGTCTTAACCGCTCAGAAAAGATCATGAGTCATAAATCTGCCCAGCGACAAATAAATCATGATTTGCACAGCTTGAGATGATTGTTGAGGTACACGTTTGAAATACAATTGCCACAAAACTATCTATCTATCTATCTATCTATCTATCTATCTATCTATCTATCTATCTATCTATCTATCTATCTATCTATCTATCTATCTATCTATCTATCTATC
>NW_019489204.1:0-477 GCF_002814215.2 Seriola lalandi dorsalis | reverse complement strand
ACACACACACACACACACACACACACACACACTCTATCTGTCTGCAAATACAATATATTTCTTTTAGATACTAGAGCTTCTGTCCCTGTAACTTTTTAGTCGAAGAACTGTTTGTACATGGGGAAAAAATAAAAACCTGAAGTGTAATGACCTGTTACAGCCTCAGTCTGTGTGATGTAGTTCACCTTGTGGTCAAGCAGTATGGGCTTGTCGAGTCAGTGCCGGCCCTGACCAATCTGGTGCTCTAGGCAAGGTTTTAGCTGGCGCCCCCCCCCCCGGCATCACAGTCTGTTTTTCACAACCAATGTTCATACACTCACACAGAAACTGCACAGCTCTGTCTTTGAGATTTTCTGTTCTTTTAGATAGAAAATAATCCACTAAATAAAAACAGTATAAGAAACAAGTGACATAAAATAAATTATAAATACAATATAAATGAGGCATTGAACAAAATAGGATGTTAAAGAAACCAGT